>NW_019102619.1:250553-428708 GCF_001856785.1 Myzus persicae | reverse complement strand
TTTTTAAAGTTGTGTCACATGAAAGTTCTATTAATTTTTCTTCTTCTACGATCGATAAAGATGTAGCTTTTTGAAAGAATTCTTCATTAAAAGGATTTGAAATCCAATTGTTTTCTTCTTCAGGTTTGGGAAAGTATTTTTTGAATGATAATTTAAGAAAAAATTGTTATTTGTGTGACACAAGTTTTCATTTGTAATAACGTATTACGTATATTGTATATTTCTGAAACGAATAGTTTTAAATTAACCAAATTCAATATTTTTCCGCCATTACTCAATTTTTTTCGCGTACTCCTTGAGATCATCGCGAGTACCCCCTGGGGTACGCTTACCCCCGGTTGGGAACCGCTGTTCTAGAATGAGAATTATCATTGATAAAATACAATAGTACTTTCCAATTGTACAGATAACAAATATAAATTATAACTCTGAATTCTGATATTATATTTTAAGTTACCTAGATCTTCATTCATTATTATTATTATATTTGTTATTTGTAAGTCATTAAACACTAATAGGTACTTAGATATCAAAAAATAAAAAATATATCCTATTATGAATAATAAAGTTGATGAACCTAATAAAAGAATCACTAAATATGTTGATTATTTTTTCGAACATGACAAATTGTAAAGTTTAATTTAATTTACAAACATTAATTAATATTTAAAACTTATGAAATAAGTATTGTTATTTGAAGGACGATTTATACCGAGTCATATTTTTACTCACACTATTAAAATTACAAATATGACATATGCCATCTCTTGTCTGCATTTTAACTGTGAGAAAATTCACTATTGTCTAACGGTAACCCATTCACGTAGTTATTTAGGCTGTTCATGTGGAGATGAAACCTTTTTTTCAAACGGGTATTGCCCCTTTATGTGAGCAAATTGTTACTTAGTTGATGAGTTTGTCATAAAGCTGGTTATTATGAAAATCCTGTGAGATACTGAAATCGAAATTTTCAGATAAGTGACGACTGGCGTAGTGAGGTACTGAAGTGTATAGTTTCTAAGACTCGAGAAACCGAATTATTCTACTTTATGTAAAAAAAAGTATGATAATATTGCTTCAGAAAACCTTTTTAAACGCTTGTTATCCAAAAGCATAGTAATTCACTAAATATTTGAGAGTAAAAAAAAATAATCACTGTACTTACAACATAAATATTACTCAAAACGTGAGACTATATAACCTACCTACACATCAGTATGCCAATATTAATAATACAAAAGAAATAGTTATTGGAAAATAGTGACAAAAGGCCGATTTTTATTATATTAGTATCAGAGTATATTATTATCAAATTATATATGGTTTTTGGAGCTTAACCATAACTTAGTTCCTCCCTCCTTAAGAAATAAAAATGTATTTTTGTGATGATATTAATTGGCTCATTTTGTGAAGATTGCGACCTCCCTTAAAATGCAATCTAATTCTCATCTTAAGAGTTCAACTACCTATTAATTAAACTAAAATTGATATCTGTTTTGATGAATTTGATCATATACTAAAATCAAGAATATTAGGAAAACAACATTAAATAAATTTAGTAGATTAACAATAATGAATAGGCAAGTATTATTCAAAATAAATTTGAGGTAAAAAAATTAATTAAGTCGAGAAGAAACTATAAAATAAATTATTTCTCATTGAATTATAGGTAAAATGTATCTGTAATAACGTAATGATAATTTCAAATAAAAGCAACGGAAATAGTAATAAATGCCAGGGCTTGAAATCGATTTCAAAATCGATTTTAAATATCGATAAAAATCGTTAAAATTTTTTTAAAAAATCAAAATTAATATCGAAATCGTGAATGCTTGTAAATGATTTTCAAAATTTCTATTAAAATTGAAAATAATTCACTAATATCAGTGATATCGAAATAATGTTATTTAAATTTTAAAATTAAACTTAATTTGAAATAAAAGAAAATTATATTTAAAATCGAAATCATAATATAATTAAATCGATATTCTGCATCAATATAAAAATCATAAAATCACAAAATCAATATATTATTTTTAAATCGAAATCGAAAAATATTAATATCGATAAGCAAAATTGAAATTAAAATCGAAAATTTTTGTTTCGATTTCAAGCCCTGATAAATGCTACTGAGGGAATATAAATATATTGTACATTATGAAGGTCAACATTTAAAATATAAGATGTAAACATTGTATTTATTTAAAAAAAATTAATTTGCACAACTATTATTCCATCAACTTATTATTTACAAGATCCAGGTAAAAACAAAATGGAAACAGAATTGACTAAAAAAAAACGTACAACGGTTTTATTATATAAGTAAAAATACATTCAGACAATATTCATCATACATACATTCATAAAAAAGACAACATGATTCCATAAAAAAAAAAAATTATCAAATAAAATATTATGAAACAAAAGAAAATATTGGATCAGACGCATTAATAACATGGCTCTTGTTTATACATTTTTTAAAAAAATTTTCATAGATTTCACATGGTTAATCTTATACTTGGATTATTTACAAAATAATTGAACAATATAAACAATTGGTTTGTTACAAGGTGATTTTGTACAATATTTTGTACAAACACAAAAGCATTGTTACAAATGTTTTCTTTGAAACGTAATAATAATAATAATAATAATAATAATAATAATAATAATTGAAAGTTAAAATATAAAAATAATAATAAAATAGAGTCCGGCACAATGACTGAGTAGTAATGATGAATTAATAAAGTGTACATGTACAGACTTGTCAGTATATTATTGGTTTTTTTTCATACCCATTTCATGGATATAATACCATACACACCGCTTGACAGTTTAAACCATAATGACAACACGTGTTGTGCTATTTATATGCTATACATTTTATTAGTCTTAAATAACAATGATGTCGATACAGCACAACAGCTAATTCACGCAGTATGTACGCGTAACATGTTGGAATGCATTGATTGAAAACCGGCAACTTTGATAGTTCTAAAGACCTGTCGAAGAAAACATGTAACATGTCTAATGTGCGAGTACAAAACGCCTGCACAGATCTCCCAGGTGCAATTATATATACATATATGTATACATATATATATATATATAAACAATAATAATGTTGATAGTCACAAGTCACTGGAAAATCAATAGAATGTGCATTTTGGTATACTTAAATCATTAGGATCATGATTTCCAATTGTGCGCAGATGTGGGTGTTTGTGATGCAGACCGGGACTGGCCTTGTTGGGGCATCATCTCCATTAAATACTGTCGTTGCAAATCAACTGCCTGCCTTTGTAGCTCAGCAAGGTTTGCGGCTACCGCAGCAGCCGAATTTTTTCCACTTGCTTGCGCCATGGCTAGTTGGTATGGATACAGAAGTGGTGCAAATTGCAACATGGCAGCTGCTGGATGAGGGGATAACCCTCTGAGCATTTGTTGTTGGAGGGCAAGGTGAGCTGCAGCTGCGGCATTAAATTTACCACCAGTCGGATCCGAAGGATGCATCTTATGTGGTTGTGGAGGTGTTGGGTTACGTTTTGGTGCAGGCGCTGGCTTGGGCACGGACGGCATTGGTGGATTTATATGAATTGGATGCACAGGTGCTGGGGAAACAGAAGATGGTGGCGATACTTGAGCCAGCCTTTGTTCTATTTCTTGCTCCTGTTGAAGAGCTTTCACAAATGCAGTCTTCAGTCGATTTGTATGTTCCGCTTTGAGAGATTTCTTTACGTTGCTGGTGACGCACAATTCACATATAATTTTAGATTCTTTATCTGCAAATGAATATTAAATTAAAAATTTTATTTTAAAAAGATAAATTTTATATTTAATAAGACACATACTTCTGGAAGGTTTTTCCAATTTCCAAACCGGTGTAAAGTTTGAATCACATTGAGAACACTTATATGGATCTTTAGGTATGCTGGCTTCGATCATTTCACCATTTGTTATGAAATCAACAACATGTTCCAATCCCAGTAAATAAATAAATTCTGTGTTTGATGGATTTGGAATAAAATGCATTTCAGGTGGTGGAGGTTTTGGTGGTGGAATCTAATTGTTATTTTAGTAAGATACGTATTAAAATTCTGCAAGATTAAATTAAAACTAAATTAATTACTTGTAACAGTGTTTTCTCCAATTGTTTTCTAAGGGCCAATTTAGCAGCAGCTTGCCTCTGAGCAGGTGTTTGACCATCATCATTTCTCAAACGTTCCTTTAATTAATTGAAATTATTATTTAAAAACAAATAAATAATAGATTTTTTTTTTTTTAAATTTGTTTTTACCGATTGGGATGTATTGGAGGAATGGTGATCTTTCATTACACGTTCAAGTGTAATTGAAGGTGACGAATGCGCTGAATGTGTAGAATGTGCAGAATGTGATGATCGACCATTGGATGACCTCTGCAAATTTTGTAGACCATTGGAAGGAGGTAATCTACTTGAACCCATTAAGGGATTTGAAGACATAGACTGGTGAGATTGATGTACATTAGATCTTGATGATGATGGCTATAAAATAATTTTTGGTAAAAAAATTGTAATACACAACATTAAATATGTTTAAATTTACCAAGCGATTTAATGGGGGCGGTGGTGGTTTTGCATGATGAGGTACATGAGGCATTGGTGGCTGAGCTGACTTCCCAGTCGGCAATTGAGATGACAACAAATTAGAATGATCTTTAGTATGAGCTGCCTGAGGCGTGATAGTGACACTCTGAGCAATTTGGTTAATTTGTTGAGATTGTTGCAATTTTTTCAAAAGCACCAAAGTCATTTCTTCTGTTCGGAGATTCTCCTTTAAAACTCTGACAAGTTTTTCTCTTTCATACACTTCTTCGGGAGGTGTCGAATCCTATAAATTGTTTTAAATTAATGCATTACAATTAAACATTACAATTAAAACAAATATTTAATACCTTAGGGGATGGTGGAAGTTCAAGGGGCATATCATCATCACTTTCCTCTGAAGAATCATTGCCAGTTGAGGAGAAACCATTAACCAAATGACCATTCATATGGATATGAGCTTCATCTGGCTGAGTACATTTTAAGGAAAGTGGTTCATCTCTCAACGATTGACTTGTACGACTGCTAAACATGAAAAATAGATATAAAAACTCTATAGATAAAGAATTAAAGTAGCTGTTAATACCTATTTTTCGATTGAAACGAGAGAATACAAAAAATGTAATTAAATAAATGCTTTACTTTGAATATTAATATTAAATGTACAGAATGTTTATACAAAATCATATTTTGCATATAAATCTATGAAGACAACAAGAACAAAAAATATCTCTTCGAGTTCAGATAATCAATAAAATAAAAAAATGGAAGTTTTTAATATAAAATGTATATGTAATCGGTTTAAAAATCAATAAAGTACCATGTGTTTTTAATTACCTTGTTATACTTAAATCGACAACATCATCATCAATTTCCATTTGAGATGCCATAATCTAAAACATTAAAAAAAAAGTATTTATTAGTCTGGATGTTTCTTAATCATTATATGTAAATTGAATTAATATGCCTATGATGAATATATTTATATAGATATATATAATTATGTACATGTAATTGATTCAATAAACTTTTGTCAATACTGATTAAGTGCCTATTTCTTTATAATCTAAGACCATTTAATAAAAATAAACCTGAACCTCTAGACTTTATTATATAATATGCATGTTTAAGTTAAATTTAAGAGATCAATAATTTCTTCAAATAACTACCTAATACTTACATTATTCTAATTAACTTAAAATAAAATTGTTTCATAGGGAAATTCTGTTGATTAATCCATAGTAGTATTATAGAACTAAATATTAATAATAGGTTGGTTATCTACTTCCTGCTCATATATATATATATATGAATATTTATAATAGTTTCTTCAATACAAATTTATATGTATGTTTCTACAATTTAGCAAGTTGTTTTTTTTCAAGATAAAAGTCAGTACCGAGTCAGTACCTAAACTCAGTTCAACAAGAGAATGCTCGGATTAAGCTCATTCTTCCCGCGTCACCTGGCTACAGAACCCGGTTCTCTACTAATGAATGTGCATTTTAATAATTATATAATGCTTAAAGATTCTTGGAAGTCAATAATTATTTTGTTTAGCTTGTGATCTACAAAGTAAAGTAGGTATTGAATCAAAAATTGTATTTAGTTTAAGCATATTTACGTGCCAATAACAGTATTTAGTACTGATATATATATACGATATATACTCCATGATTATTATGAATAGAATAAGAATCAAAATTAAACTATATTTGATCATCAACTGTACTTCATGAAGTATGACCATTGATAACTTAAATAGATCAAAAATATGCTAAAAAAACCTAACCTAACTCAAGTATAGAAACTAAAAACTCTAGCTGAATTAGGTATTAAAAATTAAATAAATACACCAGTTGTGTCTAAAGAAAAATAAAATTTACAGATTACATACTGCATGTACAATACAAGATATCAAGTTGGAAATGAAAGGCAACTGGTAATCAGTATTAAAACTGTTTAGAATTTATTGTATGAAACCTTACTTAGGCAGAACAAAAACATCTAAGTGATATCCAACATTGTTTTAAATTAAATATCACTTAAAATATAAGTTTAGAATAGGTATACAAGGAAATAATTAATGACGTACCCAACACCTAATGTGAATCTTAATCAAAATAATAACTATTACCAGACAATTAACTCAATTGGACAAAAAAAACCAATAATAATTTGGATAAAAAAAACTATTATGTACCTATCGTGTTTGTACCATATTATCTTAATTAACAAAAAATAATACCTATCCACCTCACTAATTTGTATGAAAAATAAATATAAAAAATGTATTAATTATTCATCATACCTAAATACTTAAAACTTATAGAATTGGAAAAATGTGATGGTAACATAATTAAATGCTAAACTTTGAATAGGGTCAAGCACATTTTGTACATAGGTGGCTGGGTAAGAAAAATTAAAAGGAAAATTGTATCCATAAAGCAACATTTTTTAAGTACCTTACTAATTAATAATAAAAATGGATTGGAAAAAATATATTATTATACAAGTTATTGATTATAAAAAATAGAAAACAAATGATGTTAATTAAATAGGTAAATAATTATAATAGGTATAAGTTATATGGTGGATAAATAAAATAGAAGACATTGAATACAAACAACAAAGAATAATACACATCAGGAAGTAAGGTTATTGCAGTAATATGGCAATATTAGACAAATACTTTACTAACCATAACATCAACAGAGATTGATAGCAGAACTTTTAAGTTATACCTACTTCTGATAAGAAACTGAAGTGCACATTGGGCCCTTCAATTTAAGATGTATAACTTCTAAAAAATCTTAATTTAATTTAGTGTATTTTATCTTTAAAGCTATAAATAAGAGATATACAACAAGATATAAGTAGAATCAAGAATACTTTAAAATTGAGAAAAATGTTTATGTTCATTTTCTTAAAGGCAGTTATTAGTCAAATATAATTAACACTTTCACATTTCAATTAGTTTACATAGAACTAATTTATCATCAGTTGAGAAGAAATGTAATTTTACAGAGGCAATATCAAGTTTACTAACACCAAGGTTTACTGTTAAATATTACAACTCTCAATGGATTCAGTGCAGAAAATAGTTATCTTTAACCCGCTATTACTATGGATTTTCATAACTTTCAGTATAATGATCAAAGCAATAATTGTCTAAATGACTGGGTGAAATTCTCTTGAAACGTTAGTATTTTCTAAGCGACATCGGTACCTATGTGTGGACCAATTTCTCATAGGCCTGGTCTAGTACTTTGTGAGGAGATTTTGAGTTTTTGACTGAGTATAACCACTTTAGATGGCGACATACCATATGGACAACGGCAGAGAGAAGGTAGTAATTGGCGTAGACGTGCGGTCAGAAGCCAGGAGACAGACCTGCGATTATGACGAGTTGGCCTGCTAACGAAGACCGAGTAAACCCAGGACAGAACTTTGGGTCCACGAACGAGCGTGTGTTACATATTATTATAACACGATACGATCGCGGTCAAAAGAATTCGGCGACACGTCCATCTCGTTCAGGCAAAACGTGTAATTTGTATTCGTGTCAAGGTGACGGGAAAACGACAAACGCGGCGGCGGCCATGACGCAGGTACAAGACTTTTCGCCGTCAAGTTTTTTACCACACACGCACGCACGCACATGCACATGCACACGCACACACACACACACACACACACACACATTCACAGAATGCACCACGAACAAATAATAAATATTGACGAAAACGTAATGAAAATATATAACGAAATCGGTTTTTGCAGACGACGAGACGAAAACGAAAACAATAATAACAACAACAATAACAATACTTACGCAGTAAGTCGATCGGCGGTAGCGGCGGCGGCGATGGTGGAAACAAAAGACGACGACGATATAATAATAATAATAATAATAATAACAATATTATCCGTAATCCGTTTTTCGGTCGTTGCGTCCGGCGGCGGCGACTAGACGGCAAAATGTGATTCCGACATCAAAACAACACTGTAACGACGGATTGATAACAGCGTCAGCGGCATCGTCGACAACGTACTTGTTATTATTGTTGCAGTAGCGGCGGCCCGGTGGTCGTCATCGGCCATCGCGCCGTCGTGGTTCGACGACAACGGCACGAGCAACAGCAACAGCAACGGCGGCGGCAACGAATCGCGAGCGTCGCGCGGCCCGCGAAGGCGAAAAAGCGACGGTCATCCGGACGACGGCGTCCAGACCCGGGAAAGGGGGGGAGGTCGGCACAAAATAAAAAATTTAAGGGATTCGACGACGATCAGTCCTGCACTCCTGCGATATTGTCGTAATTAAATCAATTTTACTATTAATAGGCGAAGATACGAGGCGGCGGCAGTCTCGATCGCCGGGATTGATTCGTCGTCGTTAGTCGTAATCTAATCGCGGTGTTTAATTGCCGCTGTAGAACAGCACAACAGCGCACAGTGGTCGTATTCAACTTTGTCGGCGGTGTGTCACGGCGAAAAAAACTGCGGATCGGGCGAAACGGATTTCCACAAACCAAAAAAAATTCGAGTCGGAGTCGTACGGTCGTAGCACATCACACACACACACTCGGCGAGCTCGGGTAATCCGGTAATGGCCGGATACGCGAAAATTAACGCGCGCACACACATACACAAACGCGGACGTCGGATTCAATATGGCGCGTCGCGCGCGAGTTTGCGTGTGTGTGCGTATAATACACTTATTAATGCGCGAGACTGTCGTGTGTGTGCGCGCGGGTTTGTGTCGGTGTGCGCGCGCGGCGTGCGTGCGTGCGACCGGCGCTGCCCGTGTGTTGTTTTTCCACCGATTCTTCTTCGTTTTCGTACACCGATCGGGCCCCCATCCCCACCGCCGCCCCTGACTCTATCGTCGCGACCCGGCCGCCGCCGCCGCCGCCGTCCGTGTGTATCAATGTCCCGCAGTCGGTCACACTCGTATACTCACACACGCGCAAACACCCATCTCGTCATTACGTACCGCACTCACTCCGCCGTCCCCAACCGCCGGCGACCACCTCCAACGACGACGCTGCAGCTAAACCACCGTGGCCCGCGAGCTCCGCCGCCAAAGCCGCACGCGACCTCCCCCGACCACCCGCCCTTCGACAAGCCAGCACGCACACCCTTCCTTCCCCGTTGTGTCGTGGTCCGTTATTATATTATTATTATTATTATTATTATTACTATTATATACACGTCTGCGGTATTACATATTTCATTATTATCGTATGTACGTGATGTTGTGTGTGTTATATTATTATATTCAATATTGAATACCCGTTCACCGGTATGACGGTATATCGCTAATGACGACGACTGCGGTAATGGTTAACCGACGACGACGAGTCGCGCCGAGTGTCGACCAATTCAATCGCCGCCGTCTGCACGCACGATATATGTATCGACGACTACGACAGCACTGTCGGGGTCCTAATGGCTCATGGTTTCTGCCAAAAATAATTCCGACCAGATTTTAATCACTTTTTAACCAGCAAATTATGCACGCGAATACGTCATAACTCATGAATCATAATGTAATCCCTATGTTAGTGATCAATCATATTATAACTAACCAATACATATTGGCATATTGCATAGGTATTACGTATAAATGGTATCATATATTATACTTACCTACTATCAGTAGATGCACAGGATGTTTAACTAAAAGTTAAAATAGTAAAGCATCTAAGTATCTGTAAATCTGACTATCTGAGACTCAGACCAGTCGTCCAACGCTATATCTAAAACGTTTACTGATCTAAATGTCCATTTAAATTTGAAACACACACATTGAAACGAGTAATACTATATAGTAGATATACTCGTATTTTTAGATAGACACGTATAAATAGTATTATGTATGTGCATTTCAGTAGCCCGACACGTTTTTGACGGTTAAAAAATAAACAATATTGGAACAATGAAGATTAAAACTGAGTAAAAAATTATATACTGATTATTAAGGCTGCAAACACATTTAAGTTCTATACAAAAGTTAGAATTTGTTACATTAAAGAAATTTACTAGTAAGTAGAAACCTATACCGATTAGCAGCTATACCTAATGGCTAATACCTATAGATACTTAATTATTCTAACAATAATAAAAAAAATATAGGGTATATTGCTTTGTACTTAAGTACGTTCCATAGGTAATGATTTATTTTCACTTTTACTGTGGTTAAATAGATCTATTTACTTTTTAGTAACCTGCTATACACGCAACAGTGAATACGGAGAGAGGGCAAGAAAAAGCAACTTGTGCGCCCTTAACAAGTTAGTAAGTCAGTTCTAAGTTTTCTTCGCTCTTAGAAATAATTTATATATTTACATTACTGTCCGATGTATTCTTACGTCATATCTATGTATGTATATCGAAATATCAACATAATGTATCTACTATTGAGTCATTAAGATTGGATCTGATCCAGTGCTCAAATTGGGGATTATTAAGTAGAGGAGCTCCATCCAACGATTTAAAAATTGCATCTCAAGTGCAAAATAATTTAACACATGACGGTGGGAGGCTTTCCTTCATTCCTAAATGTAGAATACTACTTTTCAGATTAGCTACAGCATTTTAGCTTTATTAAATTCCAAATGTATGATGTACGTAATAAAATGTAACATGAAAGTAAATGTGGATTTATATTCACCTTGTTTTTCGAAAAGTTTCATCATTAAGTACATTTCATACATCTAGACACATCACAATACCTTCATGTTTCAATAGGAAATAAAAAAATTTTAACTATCAGCGATAACTGATAATATCTTAATTCGTGGTTCAGACGTGCATATTTCAATTGTGAGGACACTAGTCCCCAGATATTTGATGATACAATAGTTCATTGTTCATATATATGCACAACTTACTACTCACTCTATAAAGATAAATAACAAGCGTGTTATAATATAAACAAACTATAATACAAATAGTAAGGTAATTGGTTATAAAAAGATAGAAAAATATTTTTACATACTTTAAATTATTTATAGGAATAACCATTTGAAATTTTTGAATTTTGTATTAATTTTACAATGGTATGTGTTTTTTTGTGTCTGTCATCACGTTTTGTGGCAGTAAAAATGCTTGGATTTTCTTCAATAGCAACTTCTCTGGTACGAAAAAGAATCTATAGGTTTTTCTTTGGGAGATCAAAAGTAAAAAATTACCAATAGTTTTCAAAAGTGGCAGGAAAAGCAAACAAACATTTTTAAAAAAATGGGAATTTTTAGGGATACCCGGGTTTTTTGACAAAATCGATTTTGCTTGTGATTTAACTTTAAAAAAAAATAACGTAGATACATTAAATTTTCTTCTTCTTCTTCAAGGCGTTTACAGGCCATTTGGGCCCATTGCCGCAACAACCTGCACTTACCTCTACCGGTCTCTGCATCTTGCCAGTTCTTCCTCATTCTCTATTCCAAGTTCGCTCAGGTCCTTGACTCGTATACAATGATTTAATAACGGTGTTACTTACTTTGTTGTGATTCAAAAATATTATTCGAGGGAACTTGAAATTTGTACGCATATTATTATATTTTATTAAACTCAAAGCTATAAAATATAAATAAACCTAACCTATGAGTATCGTATATATACGTCATACATTTAATAAATCAATTAAATTGATAAAACAATTATTGTACCTATATACAGAGTTAATATTGTCGATTTATTAAAAATATCATACTTTTATGTAAGAATGTAAATTTCTCCAACTTTCGAATTTATTCGACTGTTTCTCCGTTAATACTGTTTGCCGCGTGACTGCAATAGGTAATTTTGTACTGATAATCAAGTATCAACTACAATATCATAAATATTATAAATATTATAAATATTAAAATATAGTAGCATGAACATTCATATGAACTGTTATGAGGATTTGTTTTCTTGCTTTGACCCAGCGTTACAAAACAAATACGTGTTCAGAGTTCAGCAAAACCAATTTTGTATGGTTGGCTTTAAATCTATTATAGTGAATTGACCAATGATCAAACTTAAAGTTAAGAGCATTGTGTGAGTCTGTACGTTGCCTTTTTTACGATATATCAGTTTTTCTACGATACATAAACATCTTTAAATTGTAATATTTGATACATATCTACTCGCCATAACATTCAAACAAATTGAAGTACCGTAAAATAATACCAGTTTATAACCTCAGATAAAAATGTTCTTGACTTTAAATTTGATTATAGGTAATAATTAATATTATCTTTATCATATTCAATATTATTCACTGTAGTATTAACGCTAATAACACAAACTACGAGAATACAAAATTGGTTCTACTAACTTGGTTCTACCTACATTTTCTAAGTACCTACCTATAGTATAGCCTATAGTATAACCTATAGTATAGCCTATGGGTGTATGTTACACTGTAAGACTGTAGTGACTCGACAGGGATGAGCAGAGAAAGAAAATAGTGTGGAGCGACATTATCTTAAATCCTAATATCTTTCTCAGTTGTATTTTTTATTTTGAACGTTTTAGACTAAACAGGCTTTTTTAATTTATAAAGTAGGTAATAATATAATAAAGAATAATTATGGGAATTAATAGCAATGAAATGAAAATTCGGGACAACATAGCATGGTTAACCGTAAATGTTATGAACCCTGCTTATCGTGTATGTGTCCTATTACAGTTATATATGTTATTATGCGCTATACTGTCCATACGCTTAACTGCGAGCCAGTAAAATAGTTATCGTCTTAGTACCTAATAGGTACGAGGTACCTATGACGATCAGTCCACTCGCTGTGTCATTTTCTGGTTTAAATTATTTTTTTCAATGTGCCATTAAATTAGAATAAAGTCATAATTTGGTTAATAAGGTTATACTAACCGTTTAGAACGACAAAAAAAACGATGGTGCAATGGTTTTAATTCAATTTTAAATTATATTCATCTGAATATTTTGACTTTTCATTAAAATCATTAAAAAAAGAGGACAAATTAAATCGTTTGAAAATGTATCAAATTACCACTGGTGCAGAACCTTGTCACAAACAGAACAAAATATATAATGACAGAATAATAATAATTCTAAAAATATGTCAGAAATGTCATTCTGGTACAATATTGATAATTATTTTATCTATACTACAGGTACCTATTTCTCATAAATTTTACGTACATTTTCATTCTTTTGACTAGGTAAATAGGTAACTTTTTTTAAAGTATTACGACTGTATTAGTGAATTATTAGTTATGTATTATTAATTTTTTAAATGTATAAAATTATAAAAATCATATTATATAAAAATATACTATATAATATAATAATCTAATACACAGGTATACCAAATTAATACATGTAGATATTATTGTGACCAATTTGTATACGCGATCATCAATGTACTAATATGTGACCAATATGACATGTTACTATTTACTAGACCAAATTTGCTGCAACCGCATTAATATGATATAGATCAGTACCTACTAAATATGTATATGATATGACTTATTTTAATGAAATTATATTTTATATAAATATTATAACACTTACTATTTATATTGTGTGTGTGTCCTATATTTATGATACTATTCCCTAATTATTAGATGGATGCAAATATTATAAATTAATAACATTTCTGTACAATTTATTTGTAACTATGTTGCAATTAAGCAATAGAACGTAAATCTTTAGTGAAAGATTGGAAAAAGAAAACAAATTTTGAGAGACATATTGAGTTTTAAAATAAGAAAGATGGATACCACTCTGCTGTACAGTTGGTTACAAGTCACTGCAGTCTATAATGAAAGGTGTTAAATTTTAATTCAATTATAAATACCTACCTATAATTATTACATACGAAAAAATATCCTGGGAAGACTGGACGGAGATAGTCTGTCAGTCAACGATTCAACATACATTATAATAATTTGTTTTAATTACTTCGAAATAACTAAAACATTATTATGCTTCGTTTACATACCTAATTTCGTTCAAAATTGAACTTAAAATAGCATTAAAGAGAACTAAGTCCAGTATTGAACTCCTCGTGAGATATCTTGTGTCAAATGTTCAAGCTTATATTGAACCAATAAAAAAATTATAAAATAAATAGTAAAATTGTATTATTGACATTTACATAATAAAAAAAAATTAAAAAATGTCAAATGTCAAATATTAATAGTCTATAAATAGCTCAAAACATTTTGAAAATGTAATAATAATGTGTAGAAAATGGTAAATAAACATTTGGTGAAAATATTATGTAGGTATTTTAAGTTATTAATATTTGAATTACAACAAAATAATCGGACCGTTCGATAAGAGTTCGTTAATTTACGACTGAAAATCCAATGTCATAAAAAATTAGTTTGACTTTCCGGTGAAATTTTTTTTTGTAAAATTTAGAAAAATTTATTAGGAATATTTTGTATTAAATTTTAAAATCTTTGATATAAAATATAAATACACTTTTATGCATTTCTAACTCAAAACAAAATTTAACGAATTTTGTCAAAGTTCTAACATACGATGCTCATAAAAAAGTATATATTTTCATATTTTATTTCTCTGTTTATATTTTATAGATTTATTTTACTTTTTATTTTATTTATTACTTTGGAATTTAACATAATACTAAAATAATATTGTATAGTTTCAACAAACGCTCAGCTCAAAGAATGTAGATTTTTCGAATAACATTTTTGTTAATCTATTTATTATTTAATTAGTACTTTTTCTTTTGGTAGAAAAACAAAATCGATGAGCACAATTACTTCCAGAATATTTTAATTACCATTCAAATATTTTTATCAAATAAGAAACCAATATTTTGTATTTTAAAATTGTATATTAACTATACCACTTAAATTGTATTCACTTTTTAGTTTATAATTTATAATGTCAGGATCAGCACTAGAATAATTAATAATATATAAATATGTTTTTCAAAAATGTTAATCAGCTCACTTAGCCTTTATTTATTGGAAGGTAGGTGCATGATGATTTCTTCGCGGGTAATTGTTTACTTTCCGAACTTAAACCAACTGATAAGTTCTTTCAATGGTAAACAATATCAATATGTTGGTCAACTTCCTGGTTACCAGCTGCAGCAAGGGAAATCCTATTCCCACGGGGTAACTCCAGTTGTATCTAAAGGTCATGACTCTTGGTTCGTGCATGTGCACGATTTCACAGCACACAGCTGACCCAGTCTGCTGGGTCAAAATCGTAATATCGTTTACCTATTATATATTTTATAGAGTACTTTAGATACTTATAATATTTTAGCATCCAATATCGATTTAGTTACTTGCAGGAGATACAGATATGAGATATCATAATAAGTTTTTAGGTTAAAGGGTTTGCATTGCCTGTTATTTCATACAAAATATATCGATCTTATGTATTTTGTTCACAAAATTAGTGAAATTTAGCGAATAAATCATTTTTCAATTCACTATTGAAATCACTTAAAATATAATTCTTTTACAGAAATATGAGTAAAAAATATACACACTTTTTCAAGAGAATAATCTAAGAAATTTGTATAAACCACGGAATATATCCTTAAAACTATCTTTGATAATATGAAATATTATTCTCAAACATTTTGAAAGTTTGATAATTTTCTTAGGTACTCATTATTTATTAATGCTCACCTATTATTTATATGTTGGCCGAGCGTGACTACGATACGGATCCATGAATTATATATTTTAGGTGAATCAATATGATTTCACCCCTCTGGCCCCCTTCCCGTCAATTTGATTGCCTTTGTAAAAAACAAACTTGTCACATCAAGGACATTTTGCAGTATTCCAATATTACAATTAATTTTCATAATTATGTATAACTATATTTTTTGATTAAAAAACAGGAAAGTCGTTTAGCTGTATAGTAAGTATAAATTATTGCATAGGTATATAAAAAACGATTTTGATAGCTGAGTAAACATGTTTGGCTGACATATTTCAGGACTACCTAAGGATATTTTATAATTTATTATATTATTAATAATGTATATTAGTATTAGCATTGATTATATAATAAATGGTATTAGTAATTTATTTTTCTTATTAATGCTAATAATATCTAGGTACCTTATGTGTTGAACCATTGATAAAATATACATAATATATTTTTAAAAATATTCAAGTCCTTATAATGATTATTGATAAATATTTTTGAGTTAAAACAAAAAAAAATCTATTTTTGTCAAAAACAAGTTTTGTATAAAAATGTTTAAGTTGGAATTTTTTTGTTTTCCTAGGGTGGCTCTAGGAACTAGGCCCAAAAATAAATTGACATAACTTAGGTTATTTCAAACTTCAATTATTTTATTAATATTTAATTATAAATAAATAAGTGCCATTTCAGTTTTTTTTTTTAACTACATCCCCAAAACGTAATATGAGGCGGCCGGGGAACATCTTGTGTACGACGTTCAATATGACGATGACAGTTTGAGGAGGTGCCCCATCTTATTGAAACGTTGAAATAACTCTGGTCTCAAAATGTTATTTACCTCATAATTTATTGTTATTTGTTTTCAGGACAGCACTGCGACGTCCGTCATGGACGTGAATTCTAAAGTTTTTCCACAAATGAGTCGTACCTAAGCGAACACACGGTGAACGGCCATCCACTGCAGCCCATAGTCCATGATCGTGTCGCTAACTAAACTGCATTATCTGACGGATCGAATGAGCTTATCTAGACCTCTCCACTCCCATTCAACGTTGAAAAAATCCCATATTTTTTTGGTCCTACTCCCGTGACTCATCCGGTATTTTGAACAATGTAGGTATCAATATTTACTTAATGTATTCATCCTTTTTATTTACTTAAAATTAACCTGAGAAATTGTTCCTATTCCCACATTTAACCAAAACATTTTAGTGCAATATTGAATATTATACATAGGTATTGCTATTTTGCTAATTATAATTTATCATATTTAAAATTATCATAAAAATATTTAATTTAAATGGCCAATTATCGTTTAGTAATAAAGAGTAATTGTAATAGTATGCTATTAGCATTTAAAATATAGAATATCAAATTATAAGAGCTAATAAGTTGTAAATCATATGCACAATATGTCTTCCTCAAAAATGTAATTATTTGAATTAATAGTAGGTATGTATACTAAATGAAAGTTCCATTGGACAATTCTTCATTAAATATCATTAGTAAATTGTCATATTATGATTAATAAATACCATAGAGCTAAACTATGATAATAAAGAAAAAATTGAATCATAGGATTGGGCATTGTGCTATCGCTGTATGAAACCAGTGAATCATGGTAACTGTATCTAAATCAATAATAAATTACGTTTATTGAGAATTAAAATATTTAAAAACGTGAGATTGTGAAAAATTGTCACTATAGGTATGTGTAATATTATGTCATAATGCATCGACGTTGTGAAAAACGTAATTATTATAGATAAGTACCTATATACATATATATATATTATATATACTATAATAAAGTGTAAAATACATGGTAATGCATTCAGATTTGTTAAGAATATTTGTCAAATCAATCACTATATAAGAAGTGAATAATGAATAATGTATTAAAACGCCGAACGTTTTTTTATAGAAGGAATAAAATAAGTACAGGTATCTACCTATATACGAAATTGATAAAATATGAATTTAAAATTAAATATTCTGGTAGCCACTCCAATAGTGATTCTCGTAAAAGTTTTGAGGCGATAGGGAGATGCAAACTAACTCAAAGTTCAGTTTTCACTCAAAGCAAAACTCATTGGAATAAATAGAAACATTTTATAAACACGGTATTATATATTGAAAAGTGAGCCATTTAAGTTTTTTACAAATATGAATTTAAATGGACTTGAA
Source organism: Myzus persicae (assembly GCF_001856785.1). Lineage (NCBI taxonomy): Eukaryota > Metazoa > Arthropoda > Insecta > Hemiptera > Aphididae > Myzus > Myzus persicae. The sequence continues at coordinate 410,253 of NW_019102619.1, read as the reverse complement.
CATTTTCAGTAATATTAGTTGATAAACACAATTTCCAAATAGTTTTAATTCAGGCTTTAAATCATCGAAGTCAATATTACTGTTGATACAAATTTGTAAAATATCTTCACCTCATGAAATTTAAGTTTCGTCTTTGTATTATTTAACTAAAGAAATAAAATAAACTTATATTGAATATTATCTATAGGATTAAATTATTAAAATAGAAATCAAAATTCTTGAGATTATTATTTTCTAATTATGATGCAATACACTCTTAGTGTATTATAACATACTTGTAAATGAAATTGTACTTTTTTTAAACTAAGTAAAAACTGTTGGATTCGTTTCTATTGAAAACTTGATAAATTATAGTATAATATACCTATGAGCGTGTAAATTTCTCCATATTTTTACAAAGTTTTCCAAAATTGCGAATTATTTTGTAGACAAGTAGATATAGTTACAGACTACAGGTATACAGTCTACGCTCAGAACCAATTTTAATCATATCATATAAATATATAGATTATAGGTACAATGATATATCATTAAATTCAAATTTCAGTGTATGGATTACATACTTACATTGACCTATTCAGTGACGATGTATAATGATAAGGTTAAGGTACCTACACTCAAAAACTACTATACAACAAAGCGATTTCTACCGTTTTTTTAAATAGTGCACCTACGTAAGTATTTCTCTTTTTTATTCCTACACAGTGAAACCTCTAAATACTGGACACTTTCGGTCATTGAAATTTTGTCCGCTATTTGGAGAGTTCAGTTTATAGTTTGTTTTCAAAAAAACATTCGTTGTTTGGAGGTACCCGCTACTAAGAGGTGAAGTCATTAGGGGAGGTTTCACTGTACATAGGTTATAATAAAGTTAGAAAACTTTTTATCAGTGTTTTTAACGAATGGATTACTATTGTTAACATTTTTAAATTGTTATTATAATATTATATACTTGTATTCAGTACAGTTAATTTTAAAATCATAGGTACATCGTACATATAATAGGAACGGGCATGTTTAATAACAACCCCGAAAATCTGCAGTACGCATATATACCATATATACTGTATAGTCTATGACGTGATGATGATTGATATAATGATATAATAATAATTCTTAGAACTCTTAGAACGACGTATATATATATGTAAAATGTATTCCTCCAGAAATGTTTATCTATGCATACAGTACAGTTGCGTCATTCGAGTAAAATTTAATGCCAACTCTCCGATATCCAAACTCGGTCTGAAAAAATAACAGTAGGTAATAATCGCATATAATATCTATATTTTATACATAGTTAAATCTATGTGACTATATATTATATGTATATATATATGTGTGTGTGTTATATGGTGACAGTAACATTATATAATATATATAACGACTTATGCAGCATGCATACACGAACGCTATTTTTTAGAAAATGATAAAAAATTTAAATAAGATTGTTCGTCGAACACGAATGTTTTGATCGTTCCGACTTTTGGTTACCATGAATACGAAAACAAGGTCAATTAGACGTAGTTCAATGTGGTATTATACGTGTGAGCTAGTGTGGTTATTAAACACCGCAGAAGATCGACGTTATTGATAAAATTATATAAAAAAAAAAATGCATTGGTGCCCAACCGTACACAAACATTTTAAACAGTGGGTGTATATTAGTAAAAGAACACATGTTTTTTTACCATTTAGACATTTTTGTCTTTTAAAGTCATTTTATCACATTTTACGGTATTTGTTTAACAATTTTTATTATTTAACTTTTTAACACACATTTTATGCATTTTTTTATTTAACAAGCTGTGTAGATACGTAATAGGTATACTCTATAACATTTCATCATTTGTAAGCACCTATAGGTACCTGAATAAATGGAATGTTTTTATTTAATTTTTTTAGCACTGAAATTTAATATAAACATAAAACATGATTTATTTTCAATAATAAAACCTAAAAGGTATATTTAAAAAATTTTAAACGCGTTTTATAGATTTTTTGCTGTATTCAATTTACAGCCCTGACTTATACGACATACCAGTGGGCAGTGGCGTTGAGAGGATTTTTCTTTGGGGGGAGGGGCTGATAATGTGCTTACTGCTTACGCCTTATACAGATTTGGCTTAACTAGGGTCTCCCATAAGCTTAGCATACTAATTTCGAGATTTTATTTTAGGTTTCCGTTCCAGCACGGCTATACTATGGTGACCAATGACTATACGTCCCGTATTTCAACTTTATGTCAGGTGTCTCGATGAAAGTTATACGGGACACGTTTTGTCCTGCATAAATCCTTTTTTTTCCTTTCTATTAACTTTTTAGATTTATTTTTTAATAAAATCATTTTATTTTCGATATTGTTCTTCTTCCTTCTCATCTTCTCAGATGAATATTAGAATCTATGGTATCTAATTTTCAATAGTATTTTTTGATTCTTGTTTTTACCTGTTTAGCAGGTATAAAATATAAAATTAATATCACATTTGCTGTCGCTGACGTTAAACGTACATGACTAATAGTACTATATTTTCGTATACCTTGATATTATTAGTGCAATACTGCAACCACACTGACCACTTCATTGTCAAATGTGTGCTTGTTGCAGACTCTAATATACTAATATCTGTTTATTATTTATGTTTTATAATATCCATATTCCATAATATTATATTTAGGTATTTTAGATATTTTAAATGTTATTTGTACAAGAGTACATGACAGAGTATTCAGTAGGTAGATACTATATAGCCTATAGACTACCTATAGTCGTCAGTAGCGACGAAGCGTAGTCGTAGAGGGGCGGTATAAATAAACAGTACAATATTTCATAAAAATATCTTCCCATTTGTTTTTAAAAAATAGAATGTGTGTATTTCACTCCAGATATAAAATCAGAATTTTCTTTTTTAAGAGATGCTGATGAAGTTGAAGAACGAGTGTTTTGTACAATATGTAAATCGGTATTTTCTATAAAATATGTTGGACTTATACATGGTTGGAGTCGGGAGATATTAATTAAACATCATAGCTAGGTACCTACTACAAAAATGAAAAAAAAACATTCATTCGCACTATCAACAACATTTTAGGTACAGAGATTATTTATATATCAAAATTATTTCGTTTTTGAAGTATCTCGTATTTTTAGTTTATTTATATGGGCACGGTCACCTTAGGCCAAGGATGGCGAACCTTTTTGTATCAGCGTGTCAAATAAAAATGTTGGTTGGGTTTTGTTTTCCCTGCGTGTCAACTAGTTCGATAACCCTTCAATTTTTTTTTTCAAAAACTTTAATATTATCAAACTTTTACACATTCGTGTGTGTCACTAAAATAGTGTGCGTGTGTCATAGGTTCGCCATCTCTGCCCTAGGCCATACAAATTTGTATTTACAGTAACTTTCATATACCACAGAAATAATTTTTAATTTTCTTAATATTTCAGCAAGAGCTATAGCTTCCCCCTCATTACTACTGTAATACACATCTTAGTATCGTACTCACTACAAATTGTTTAACTCTAACTCACCACAGTCATGTTTCAATATTTGAATTTCAAAAGGGATACAAAAAAATTTGATACGTATTTTAGAGTTATATTACTTAAATATAACTTACACAGGTAAAAACTTCAAGGGATGGGAAAACAATTATATATAGCTATAAATGTTTCCAATAGAACCTAACCTTATCGATGTTTGAAACTTTATAGAATTATCGGGACTCAACTGTATACTGTATAGTAATTTAAATGATGATACTATAAAATAATCGCAGTTATAGACATCTTCGAAATTGTAAAATTCAAATTGTTTGTACAAATTCATAAAAAATGGGGGTGAGTAGGTATTATCACACTGGTGCAATGCAGTAAGCGTCGAGTAGGTACTCGAGTGTACCTCGTTATTGAGTAAGTCAGTATTACAGTGTAGGTATAATAATTAACTTTTAATTTAAATCCAAGACAAGTCTATATTACTAAGCCGGTATATTTTATGAATTTATATTGCTATTTAGTAATTAAATTTACTATCAATAATCCCGAATACGGCAGGCGTAAACGGTATAATGTATAAATAAGCTTAAAATAAATCTAAATATTTTGAAAAAATATAATAATATTAACAGAGTACGAAAAATTTGAATGTTTCAAGTCCCTGCGAATAATATTTTTGAATTACAACAAAATAACTAAAATCGTTCAGCTTCGTGTAAATATTTAATTTCGTCGAAATTTAAAATTATTTTTTAGAGTAAAGTTTTCAATATGAACTATTTATGAAATACCCAAGATTTTTTTTTTAGTTACCTAAATACCCAAAAAACAAAATAGATTCTGTCATAAAATATTGGTTTTGTGAAAAATTCCAGTTCTTCGTTATTTTTTTTTCTTGTTTTTCCGAAGCTTTTGAAAGCTTTGGGAGTTTCCTATTTTTAACCACCAAAAAATACTTAAGTTGAAAATCAAATTATTATTTCGACTATTTATCGTGTATACATACACCAAAAACACACGTCATTGTAATATAAATACATTCATCGCTCTACTCAAACTCTAAAATAAGTAGTTATGAAAATAAAAATATAAACTTTTAATTTACCTAATTCAAACATAATTTTTGTTTTAAAGTCTCTACATTTTGTACCTTTGTATAAATATGATTGACTTATAGAAAAAATATTTTAATAATTGACCCATTAAAAAGGAGTTTGTTTTTAATATAAAACTAAAAAAATTGACTATTATGCAGAATTTGGGATAAAGAAAATACGGTATAGGTACATTACATTAACCTATGTATCTATACACCCCATCATATTTGTAATTTGTACAAACTAGTAACTACTTTGTATTCATTTATTGGTATGCGGTAAAAAAAGCGTTGTGATTTGTGATTATAATATCTTGCATCTAAAAAATATATTTAATCCGTACGCCTACAATTTACAAAATATGATTTAAATTTAAAATAAAATTGTAAAACGTTTGGAGGACATCACACCCATATTTGGAAACATTTTATTTTCAGTATTATATGTATAGCAAATTTACGTACAGCACTTGTTTAGTTTCGTTTGTTTTAATATTTGCAAATCGAGTGAATCTACTATTTTCAAATTTAAAGCTAGGTAACAATATTATCTATGATTTATATTTTGGTGTTTCAATTTTTAAGCAAATTACGAATATGTTACATATTGCAATTAAAAATGATCATACCTTGCTTAAAAACAAAAATATTGTAAAAAACAGAATTACAAACATAAACAATATCTTAAAGTATGATAATAAGTCTACTGATACTAATATTAAAGTTTAGTTGTGCCTACAACTCAAAATTAATTACAATGTACGCAGATTTTATAAATCTGAACTAATAAATGGAGACAACACATCAGCGTGTGACGTATTATAACTCATATTTTCAGTTATCTCCGATAGGTATTAAACAAGTAAAGTAATCAATCAAGAATGATCTGAATGAACGATCATTGGATATTTATTACGATTTATGAACATTTAAAAATATTATTTGGATAATAAGCAAAAGATGATTAATTATAGTGAATTACTTTTTATACAGGTAAGTAAGTACCTATGTAAATAGGAAATACTAATCACGAGTAGGCAATTAACAACGGACAGTGATATGAGACGATCCAGAAAAGTATGTGTAGTAAGAAAAATAAAAGATATCGATTTAGAGTTTTGGTGTTGATAAAATAATAGTTTGGCATTTATATAGGAAAATTATTACTACGCAAGCAAATATATTTTTTTATGTTGAATATTTTATGTGGTTGGGTCAATCAATAACAAAATATAACACAATTCAATATAATATAGGCATTAGGCAACGATTTAATAATACATAGGTAGTTTGTACGTTGTATCTATAGGTGGCTATGCTTAGGTAGGTATATATAAAGAATAAAGATAGTTGAGAAATGTTATGAACAAAATAATAAAACTGTCAACCAACATAAAGATAATCATATTTATTGAAATTTATATAAGTACCTAATATTATAACTGAAAATAATCCAAGTAAGTACCTCCCTATCAAATAAAAATGTAGAGTCAAAATGATTCGATTTTAATGTTTGCTTAAGCTAAATACCATTATAAAATGTAGTGTGACATTATACTTAATGTTAGTTTTAGACATTTTTTCTCAAAAAATCAGCCTTTTGCACTCTTTTCACTCAAATTGACATAACTTTATTAGGTTTACAATTTTAGTTGGTACCTATTCTCCGGTTTGTCAGTACCTATCTTTCATAATTTCTCTCTAATTATATTATTATAATCATGTTTAAAATCCACGAACACTACATAAAGGTATTATATCCTTATTATATTGTACGTACCTACTGTGAATATTGGTGAGTCGTCTACTGAAGCCACATTGGTAGTCCCCAGTTACGCGCTCTGATATCTCTAGTATTCTTCTTAAGTAGAACAACAAACACAATACCAAATACTTCACATCCAAGAGGGATGAAAATCTCTTCAGTTCTTCACATGTTTTGGGTTACCCTTCTATAGTTTTGGGCAAATAATTGATGTTTCATATTCGATTGGAATTTCTCCCTTACACCGTATCGACGATATAGGTTTCAATATCTCCTTGGCTAGATCAGATCCTCCCAGCTTCAGCAATTATCCACATATTTTGTCCTCCTCTGCGGTCCTTCAGCTTTATTATTATTTTCAATTGATTTAATGCCATCATATACTTCTGTATTGCTCGGTTTGATTTCTCCGTTCTCCACACTGTGGTCTGTGGTTGGTGGGCTCTGTTTCGTTATCATCTTCCCCTTGGCTTACATTAGATTCACTGTTAATAGCTGATCACAATATTCCTTGAACTCATTCTCTATTTCCTTGGTACCTATGCTTTTAACTTTTTTAGTAATAAGGTTATTTATAGATTATTTTGTAATATTCTACAACTTATATTATAGTATTCTATAACAGCTCTTAGTTCTTACTAACCATAAACTCCTTCGTGGTCAAGAATTTTTCTATCTTTCTCTTTTTCTCTTTTTCTTTTTTTCTCGTTTTACCTTTTTGTGGGTTTCTTTCCTCCGTTGTCCAAACAGCTCCATATATTTTGTTGCAGTTGAGTACTGTATCATTATTAATCTGAATTCATTACGTAGTTTGATGAATTCTGCTTCTATAGGTGACACATAGAAATATGATATATATATTATATATTATCAATATAATTCTCTAGTTTTCCTGCTGTACAGGTAGGACAAATTCGGTCTTTCTGGAGTAAATTTCTTTATAGAAGACACTAGCTGTCATTTAAGTTCTAAGAGTAGTACTTAGTACTAAGTACCTATATTCTATTTTAATGTTTGTCATTAGACTATTAAGAGGTTTCAATATAAAACAGTGTCCTTCCATTGCCTCTTATGTCCCCTTTCCTGGCCACCTAACTTCCTGCAGAGCTACTACTTGTACATTCTTGTGTTTCTTCACTTTGAAAAAAAAAATGGTGTTGTTAACATATTTAATATATTAGTGCGAAATAATTGTTTGAACGGCACCAAGCACTGTAAACACACAACGCGTTTAGTTGCAACACTCACTAAGTTTTTCCTAAGTGTGCAGTAAAAGCTAGAATTTTTTTTTTAACAATATCATGACAGGTTTGAACGTTACTGTTTCATACAATAAAATAAAGAATTGTTCGATTTTGAAAAAATAATAATAGGTTTATAAATATATAATAGAATTAGACAGTAAACAATATATAAAGATTATAAACAATAAGTAGAACTAAGGATTTTGGTGACTTTTCCATTTTTTTCCTTTAAATGCTATACTGTATAACTGTTTTCGATCAAATTAATGTCACCTGTCGGTGAATGGGGAATATTAAAACTATATTAATAAAATAATAATAAAAAAATGTTAAAACTGGTATATTTGTCGGCAAACAGAGTTGTCGGTGCATTGGGATTCTGCAAAGTGGGTATGAATCAAAAAAGTAGGTAATATAATTAATATTAAACTCACAAGTCAATTCAAATTTGAATATATTTGTTTAATTTACTTCTTTAAAAATTTTTTTATCTTTTTGGTGTAGTATACAAAAATGAATAAACAATAGTTAATAATATTTATTTTAAAACTAAATTTTTTTTGCAGATCTAAGTTCACTACTTTTTAGAGTTTTTAGGTTATTTTTGCATATTTTTTTTGTGCATTTTTGTGTATTTTTTCGGTCCTAGCTCTACTAATAGTTAATACTTATTTTTGGAAAATAGACAATGTTTATCCATGTGTGCCATGACTCATCATAATAAATAATTATGTACCTCGATAGAAAATAAGTTTGTGTAGTACTGTGCTAGTAAGTAGTAGTAGTAGTGAATAGGCACTAACTGATGGGATTATGGAAATATGAAATAATTTTTCAATAAATATCATACTGGGCATTTCAGAATTTGAACCAGGTGTATGCTGGAAATGAGCTTGGAGTGGAAATTAAAAATTTTTTTAATACTGCTAAAATGGCTAAACAAACAATTACAACCATTAAAAACTAGTATGTTCAATTTCAATCATAATACATTTATTGGTTTTTTTTTTATTTTACTATAATTTATAACGAATACACTTACATAAGTAAATTATTTTTTAATAATATAATGTGTTGATCACTAATATTTATCATGATCAATCAAACCATGAACCAATAAATATAGGTTTAATAAAATTTAACGATTATAGATTATAAGAACAAGTTTGACTCTAATACAATAAAAATAAGATAAAATGAAATAATAATAATAATAATAATAATAATACAACTTACACAATATAATATAAATAAATAAATAACATCAATAAACATGGATTAAAATTCTAGCATTTGGTTAAAAAATATTTTATCAAGTTTGTTTTAGCCGAGGATAATTATATTTTGATATTGTGGCAGTGGAGTACATTACTACATTAATAAATATCTAGTTTAACTAATATTAATGTTTGAAATTCTACTTTAAAAAAAAAACTACACCACAGTTTTTAACAGATATAAAATTGTATAAGTGCACAGTAAAATTTAATTTTTATCTTTAAGTAGGAGATTAATAAGTAATTAAATGTATTTATTTTTTATATACAACATATTATAAGTGATCAAATTTCAACAAAAACTGATTTTCTAGATAGATTTAAATTATAGTCCAATATAAATTACAATCACATAAGTTTAACATCAATTGTTATAAGAATTATTTTATAAAGTAAATACAATTTTTTTTATTTTTTATGTTGTCTGTTAAAAAGACATTAATATAGTATTATAAACAATATAATTAGCTAAAGATGTAATAATGAATACAAGCACAAGAATACATGAATGAATACAATAATTATTTTTAAACATTATTAGGATGCTTAGAGTAGAATAGTTATCTGAAGGTAAGAATAATTTTTTCTTAACAATATTTTGGTTATTAATTTTCCATATAGATATAGGTTATATAGGTAATATAAATGTAAAATATTCTAATTAACTAATAGCCAGTAAGTGTATTTTAAAATATTAAATACAAACTGTTTAAAATTTAATAAACAATAACCTTTTTTTTTTTTTATTTGCTGACTATTAATTGATAATTTTTAATTCATAATATCAACTAATGGACTATAAATAGAATAAAATAGTAATTAATTTACTAAAAATCCAATATAAATATTGGATAACAATATAATAAAAATAAATTAAATTAATTCAAAATCAGTGTGTACTCCTTTGTTTTAATGAGTTTTAGTTGGTTAAAAACAAAGGATTTTGTTGTAAGATTTTGAATATGTACTTTTAATTTTTTTTGTTATCGATCACAGAATAAAAAAAAAATTTTTATGATAACAAGTATAATCTATTACGAATTGCATTTATCATATTCGTTCAGTCATAGTTTTGTTTGTGTTACTTGTGTTACTGTTGAAAAATATTCACACAAATACATTATAACAATTTTAACAATATTAACAAAACAATTGTTACAGCTCTTAATTTTTTTATAAAAAGGTTATACACAATTAACCTACATTAACAACATAAGAAATGATCTTTTTAAACATCACAGTAGTTTAGATCTTAATAAATCAAATATTTCTAAAATCACGTTATTTTACATTTATGATATTATAATATATATATATTTTAATAGACACATTTCAACAACAATATTATTTTTAACATTATTAACAACTCTTTGATGGTCCGTTCTAGTTACGGCCAGTTCTAATTGCCTAAACACTATAATGTTGTACATATTTTAACAGATGTTATCACAGTCTAATCAGTAAAATGTGCTTTCTTTGAGTTGCACTCATCATATAAGTAGAACCACATAGTTATATAGTTTGTGGCAGGAACACTTTTGCTAACATAATACATTATAAATATTTTGTTTTTATCATTATTGAAAACAAATGTTTTATTTTAAAGCAATTGGATTGATCATTGCATAAAAAATTGATCTTGGTGATTTATTATTAAATAAAAATTCATCTTGATATTAGCGAATATTCATCGAATATTACAATTGTTATATTAAGTTTAATTTTTTAATTAAGTATGAAATAGAAAAATAAATGAAATAGTGTATAACACTAATATTGTAACATAATAATCGATAAATTAAGAAATTAAAAATGTACCTTGGTAACTTTAAATCATCTTTTTTATGGTTTATCAGATTTTTAAATATGTTAAATAACATGGTTTTTAAATTATTATTAAACTTTTAAACAAAAAATAAAGTATCTAATACTTTTTTTAAACTGAACATTTCACATATTATAAAATGAGTGTAAAAAATATACAATATGTAATGAGTAAAAATTTTAAAATGTTCCTATATAAGATAATTTGAATTTTGGAAAATAGCGAAGAAGATATAAAGTTCTTTCTTTTCAAAATTATTCCATATTATTTCAAAAAAACTCCCGCAGTAAAAAAAAACATCAAAATGAATCAATTACAGAAAAATTGTAAATCATTGCCATGAATAATGGATTTAAAATAAACAATAACTAGATAAAAAAAAGATTAATAAAAAAAAAAATAGGACTAGAATGAAAATTATTTCTTCAAACATCTATAATTCAATATTTTTGTGTCTAGAGTGAATTAGGGCCAGCAATATTGAGTATTTTATTTACTATTACTATTTAAATCTTTTACAATGCTTTACATTTTGTATACTAAAAAAATGTTCGAATCATAGTTCTAGATAGGTACTTTCATATTACGTACATATTATTTGCCACAGTTCAAGCTAACAGTTATTTTTTAACCTCGAAATCAATATGAAAAAGTATATTTTGTTATCATTACATATTAAGATTTAACAACAAGTTATATTTTAAAAGAAGGAATTTTAAAGTGTATACTAAGTTTTGTAATTTAATCTTTTTTTCATAATTAAAATATATATATTTCAAATATTAATTAATTATTAATGACCACAAAATATAATGTATTGTGTAAATTTAAGATAGGTATTTTAAGTTATTGTTGTGGTAAATCTTAATTAATATCTAATTTTGTTGTTAAATCTTTAGAAATACATTTCAATATGTAATGAGAATGACTTACAAATAAATTATTTTTATTCAAAGGTTTCCAATTCGTATTCATCCAATTCGATACATCCTGAAAGAATTTATAAAATTTAATTTTTAATCTTTGTTATAATATAACTGCTGTCTAATATAATACTAAAATATTCTTATAAATCAAATGAGGATATTTTTAAAATGTACAGTAAGCTGATAAATACTTCATAAGAGCAAATACATTATAGTCAATATTTCAATAATGATTATCTTATTCTATAATATATTTTAAGTAAACACAATAGTGAAATATGTTGTCTCTGTCTTATCACTTGTAATGTAGTCCAAGTGCAAAACCATAGTATTTTAACCATTAAGACATAATAAATATTAAATTATTTAAAATGTTTACAGTATATTAAAAAAACCCAAGAAATAATATATCTATGCCTTATAAGTTACAATAAGTTGACACGTTAGTGTTATGGTACATTAATACTAACCATTGGTCATAAGAGAAAGACACAGTATTTTCAGTTATATCTGAATAAGTCATGGCACAGAGATGACTGATTAATCAATATTATTTATGAAAAAGGACATTATTTGAAACAAATAAACTTATTGTTTTTACAGAAAATATTTTATGATAAAATAAAATAGAACTTAAGAGTTTTATAAAAAAAATAACCACATCATTTAATTTTTTTAAACATTTGATCAAACATTTTGCAAAACCAACAGTTGAATTGATAAAAATAGATTATTTGTTTGTTTTTAGCTGATATATAAACTCACAGTTGACATAACAAACACATAAGGAGTCTTACATTGTATATAACGGTGATCGGAAACCGGCGGCCCCCACAACTATAGCCAGTGCAAATATCTCATACTGCTGTTACTTTTAAAAATAAGACTAAAAGATTTTAGTTTTTATCCAACACAGCCCAAGAAACTTTTTTCATTTTTGAATGCAGCATCAGAAATAAAAAAGGTTGTCGACCACTGGTATATAAGCATAAAACAACTGATACCAATAAGATAATAAATGTTTATCACCAAACCTTACCACACATTAATAGTTGAATTTGAAAATACTTACTAAAATAACTTCATCATAAAACATTTCGCTTTGTGGTTGATGAAAGCAAATATCTTCTTCTAGTAATTCATACCTTTTTAAACTAGAACCTCTCAGTCTTGCAATTCCACACACGTCCACTGGTTCAATCAAGTATCCTAAAATTATTGACCACCATTAACTACATTTCAATAAAAACATTTATATGACAATTTAAAAGGAAAATTAGATATTGTAATTAATTACACCTTTTTAGTATGCAATTTTTTTAAGGTCTAAACTAAATATTTTGTCACAACCTGTAATTTTGGAACTTAAAATATTATTAAATGTTATTATTATCAACTATTAAACTAAAAATTCATAAATTACCTAATACAACAAGTTCTGTAAGTTTGCTGCATACCCATGACAATATTATTAGTGGATTAGTTTCAATGTCATCTGCAGATGGTACAAGAGGCCAATGTCCTTTGAGTAAGCCAGCAGGGTTCATTGATTGTTCGTCAACCCAGATTAATGATTGCAATGTATTTCTATAGTCCAGTAATTTATTTAATACTTCAATATTCACCTATAGATTTATAATGCATAGTAAATAATTTCATTATACTTAAATATTATGTAATTAATAATTATTATAACCAATAGATATAGTAAAAGAATGTACCATGAGAAACTTACCACATTACAAAAAAGAACCTTAAGATGTGTTAATGGCATTGATGGACGAAGTAACTTAGTATGAAGGTGTTTAGCAACAATATGACATTTGATAATTGTTAATCTTAATTCAAGTTTAGGGCTACAAAAATGTAAAATAAATTTAATCAAATGTATTTACAATTTACATAGATTGAGTATTTACTATATAGATAGGTATAAAACAAACAATTATAAAGAAATAAAGTTAAAAGTTACCAGTATTTTTTAATATCTGCCCAAATATCATCACTTATATCTATATCCAACTCATTGTGAACATGTAAAACCAGGATTTCCAATTGAGACATTGAACACAATGCTGGAAGTAATTTGCACGTATTGGAATTCAGGTCCAAACTTAGTTTCTAAAATAAACATTTTTATTATTATTATAACTAGATAAACAAAACCAAATCAGATTAGGCAAAGAAAAAAAATAACTGACCTTTAAATTGATTAGCGACGACATACTATCAAAAGTGGAATTAAAACATGTCGTTTTGCTCTCTTCGTTAAAAATTGATGGTCCCAATCCAGCTAATTCCAGACGTTGTAAGCTATCACAACTATACTTGGATAGCATATGAATCAAAGCATTCCAATAGTAAAACATAAAATATCCAAAACTAAACCCTTCGATGTTTCCTTTTTGTACGACATTGAGAATAGCAAACTCAAAATAGTTTTGAATTGACCACCTGTACTGAAATCTGATAACATTTTGCAGTCAATAAAAAAGGGGTTAAAACTTTAAACTATAAATTGTCTGACATGTGTTTAAGATGGCTAGTCACTCACATTTCGTCCTTCGATAACTCACAGTGGTTGAGTTCAATGTCAACATTTCTCAACAGTTGATTGCTCATCAACGCCTTGACAACAGACGAAGCCAATTCAAAGCACTGCGTGCTCCGTGAATCAAATGCAAGGTGGATATCACGTACTAAGGTCACTAGGTTCTTATTGGCATGCTTCACTTTAGACTTGACTTCAGCGTACGAAGTTCCAGCGGACGGTATGTCCAGCACCAGACTATGCCAAAACTGTGGATGGTATAGAGCAGTCCTCCAGTGTTTGCAAGTGGATGAAGCAGCCACTCTGGATTCGGGTGACAGGTGAGTGAACACCTGGTGGAGAGCCAGGCTGGGAAGAGAGTTCCAATTGACGGGTTCCATTTCGACAAGAAACAATAGATATCAGGGTAACGATGCAACTAAGGTTCACAGACATTTGACGAAAAGCATTTTCGATCTCGATCCCTGGGAATATATTATTATAATTTATAATAATATGATGTACTTTCCTGTAACAGGTAGATATGTAGCTTCGTAGCCTCGTAGGAGCAACAATAACGATATAAGATAATAATATTAGAAATACTGCACGGTTACAGTCTCAGAGTGTACTAAAAACTATGGCAAAGAGTTTATGAATTTTTAATGTTTGTTAATTTTTAATTAACCAAACAAGTTTTTCTAATAAATAATCTAGTCCGAAGACATTTTGATTTTTGATTTCTGAGTTCTGCTTCTGACAGCAGCGAAGCGAACAAAATTTACCGACACTGCGATACCGTACGCGATCAACAGCTGCAGCTGTTGTAAATAATTGTAAAATGTAAATAGTAAATACTGTGAAAGTGTGAACCATATGACTGACAGTGTGCGCGAGACGTGTATGAAAAATATCGGACAACCGTACAGCCAAACGGCAATAAGATATCGATGTGAAAAAGTCACCCCAAACTACATCTGATGACCAGTTGCAATACAGGAGGAGAGAATGTTTTATTTTTATTTTTTATAAGGTATATACAATCTGTTCCTTTAGGGACAATAAGAAGAATATGTGATATCAGAAAATATTTACATGAAAACGTGATGGGAGGAGTCACCCAGTGGTTACACTACCCTTACTTGATAATTTTTTTTTTTAATTTATACTTTTTACTTTAACATTTAATGCTACTTTAATTACTCATTGAGAAGATCTCTACACCAAATAAGTATGTACTTAAATTAAAAATGTTGTCAGATTTCATCCAAATCACGAAAGTTTGCAAATTATTTTGTAGTTAAAAAATTAAAAAAATGTTAAATTTGTATAACTCAGGGTTGTTAATTTAAAACAAAGTTTCTCTTAATTAGTTACTATAAAAAAAATAGTTATACCAACTGTAGCCAAAAAATCTGGTGTTCAACATCCAACCTTGGTAGTTTTTTCACTATACTTGATTTATACCTTATACCTATATAAAAATTAATAGGTAGGTAGGTGTAATTGCGAATTTGTTAATATTTATATTATATATTTTATACCTAAATATAATTGTTTATGTAATCCCCCCCATAAAAAATATCTGTGTACAATGCACTGTGAACGCCACTATTACTACATTTATGTACCACAAGTTACAACAGTTATAACATTAAAATATTAAACTATATACATAAGCGGTATGTACTATGGGTACAGTATATTACAGTTCTGTGTGGGTGAATAGACCTATGTAAACTATTTCTAGTCATCTAGCACCTAGGTATAATGTATATTTATTATTTAGCATATTAAACATGATTTTAAATTTAAATTTATATTGACATTAAAAAACAAAGTTAACTTAAAAATGTACTTATTCTATCTAATTAGGTAACCGAATTAAGGCGTAGATTTTTGTGTAAATAAATAATTTTATTGAATACAAATTTCTATAATAGGTAATTCTGAATGAAAATTAGAACGTTTCATAACACCCCAAGAACTATGTGATTGAAATAAAACGTATTGGTATTTACATATTTTGAAGATAATTGAAAGATCTAATAATTTCAATGAACAAAGGAGAAATGTAGGTAGGCATATGGAAAAAATAAACTGAAAATTCCTTAAACACAACATTCAATCGTTTTAAACAACATTTACTCACATATTTCATTCTGCTCAAGTATTTTTTATAAAATATCTCGATCTTTCCAGTTCGGAGTTAGTTGAAGAAGTCCCTCGTTTGATATCTGATCTCTTGCTGTGGTCCAGCTGTGTATTGAACCCGAAGAGTCGATATATACCTAGGTAAGTTTGATTACCGATTGTTTTGGGGCTTAGGTATTTTACTTTTCAACTCTTAAAATTAAAATTTATTTCCACCGACAATTTGCCATCCGGGTTACGTAGGTGCATATTTTTTATACACGCGCAACGTAAAAAATATGCTAGCACAAACGACGACGGAGGCATATCCAGGTCACAGAATAATAAAATATTTATACAATTAAATAGGTATAAATAGTGTTGACAGTGTTGTACATACTAGTTACAATAATAGTACAATGAATAAGAGGTTATAGGTGCACGGAAGTTTTCATGTCCCACAAAATCCATCAATTTTCATTTTTAGTATACATTAATGTTTAGTTATACATTATAATATTTTCACTCTACCCCTGCACAGTGGTGAAACTAGGGCGGTGCAAAAAGGTTTTTAGCACCCCCCAAGTTAAAATTTAGCACCCCATGTTTTTTATATCTAACTTTTATTATTTTATTGAAATATCATGAATTGTATGTTTTTAAATTATCGAACATTTCCTGAAAAAATATATAGTTATTTGGTCTGACGCTTTATACTATGTATAATCATTGGAACTTGGAAAAAATATGTAAAAAAAAACCGAACAAAAGATGAAAAAATCTGGGAGGTTAATGTGCGTGAAGTGGGCCCCAACACCATGACCAATTTTTTTGAAAGTTATGTTATCATTTTGAAAATTATTTGCAAATATTTGCAAATTGGTTTACAGAATTTGCAAATAAATTCCCTGCCAGGAATAAAAAAAATAAGACCGGGAGGACCAAATTCACGCAGCCCCCCCCCCCCACAATATATAGCTAACGGTTTCAAAATACTAGGTAACAATAATTTGCAAATTAGTTTTCAGAATTTGCAAATAAATTACCCTCACGGTATGAAAAATATCAACTTTACGCTACACCCAACACCCCCTTTTCAACTACGAATTGAAATATGCTGCTAACATTTTGCAAATAGCCGCTAACTTATTTATAATTTCGATTTTCGAGTCCAAAATCATACCAAACATTGGTGGTTATACGTAGGTATAGTTTATATAGTATAATTTAAAATTATATTATGTAATACACAATTGAAATATATACTACTTACAGAAGTATTTTACAGAATATATCGGTGTACTATTTAATATAAGTTTAATATAGAATAATTGTTTCTTACCCTTATAGTCTTAATACATGGTAATATTACAATAAACATAAATAACTAATTTATTTTTTTAAATACATTTTACAATAAATAAAAAAAAATATGCAAATGCTATAAGTCCCGAACCTTGGTCATAAGGTTTTATCCCCCGTCACTTACCTTTATGTGTGAGCTTAGTTAAGTACCTACACTACTGTATATATATTACATTATTTATTACACTATAGTGTAGTAGTATAATATTATCACACAATTTTTAAGCAAATACTGCACACTATATTATAGAATAATATTGTTTGATAAAATATTAATGCCGAGAGCATATTATATTCACGAATAAAGTATCCATATTTTTATTACATCTGTAAATTTCAAAAACTAATTTTGATTTTTTTTCACGTCTCGACACTTCTAGAGTTTTATATTAAGTTATAGTTCAACTGTTAAGACTAAAAACAATATTGTGAGATGCCGGACAAAAAAATGGACTCGCGACAGTAGTGTATCTAAATGGCCTATATACGCAGAGTTCCGTGTTCTGAATTATATAGATTTAAACACTCCTAATAATATTTTGTTTCGGAATCTGAAATAAAAAATGTATCGTGTCATCCAAAGAATTCAAAAACTCGAAAACTGATAACAACATATTATATTATAATGTCTATCATCTATGGCATAAAAGCCGATCGTCGTCACTCATCGGAGACGATTTACAATTCTAATAATTTCATTGAACAAAAGATAAATATGTAAGGCAACAATAAACATTTACTCACATATTTAATTCTACTCAAGTAATTTTTATAGAAAATCTCGATTTTTTCAGTTCGGGTTTAGATGAAGAAAGAAGTTCCTGGATAAGGCGTTTGCACTCAAAATATGGCCTTGCAGCTATATATTACCCGAAGAGTCGATGTATACGTAAGTTTGATTACCTATTATTTTGGGGCTTACATATTTTACTTTTTAGACTTTTAGTCCAAAAATTAAAATTGATTGCCACAAACAATTTGCTACCCGGGTGAAGTAGGGGCATATTTTTTGTTCCCGAGCGCGCAACACAAAAAAATACGCTAGCACGAACGACGACGGCATATCCAGATCGCAGAATAATAACATATTTATACAATTAAATAGATATAAATAGTGTTGTACATACTAGTCATACTACAACAGTAGTATACTAGTATAGTACACGGGAGTTCTTATGTCCCTCAAAATTCAAAAAATTTTATTTTTAGTTTATATACATGTTAAGTAATATATTCATATATTACTATGCCGTCTGCTTGTGGTCAGACCGCGAATTAAAGTGACGCCGTCGTACATCAAACATCAAATTATTTTATAAAGCTGGGAAAGTCGCTCTGCTGATTATTGAATATCTATCGGAAATTAAATAAAGAAATTTTAAATTTTAAATATTCTCGAATAGCTTAAAATATACCTAACCAATGCACTCAAAATTAATACATAAAATATTAATTATTAATTTCGTGCTCGACAGTATTCAGAGAAAAGATTTAACTTGGAATTTTACAAACTATTATAGTTGGTATTGTCGGTATACGGTAAATGTGATGCATTCGGCACTGAATACCTTTATGTTAAATCTAAAAAGTAGTAATCACATTTATTTACAATAAGATTTTTATTTAATGACTCATAAAAAAATATGCTCGTGCTTCAAATATTTAGACACCACCTTTATTAATTATTAAATTAAAAATTAAAATAATAGGTACCTACTTTATATATTGTTGTAATTTAAACTTTAAAATTATAAACTATTTTGGTTATTGTTATACCGCATTTCATTATCTTAATGATCAAATCTCAAACACGGACCTCCTTGATATAACAATTTGTAATATACCATAAATCTATGGTTTTATCATATTGACGTAGTACTTATAAATTATAATGCAATCCGTGGCGATTGTCGAAGTAGTTGCAAAGACGCAATCGATCTAAAATTTCAGTTAGCGAAGCTGCAGACATAAAAAAGAAACATGAAGCGATCCGTACGGTTTTTTTTCCATAGTAAATCTCAATATTTTAAGACTTAATAAGTTCAGTCATATTTCTGATTCATTCCGCGGTGCACACACAATATCAGGAATTCCGCCGAAGCCCGAAAGCGTCGATGTTTAAAGTAATTAATTTTGGTTGAAATAGTACTTGAAATAGATATTCATTATACGGTTTAATTTAGAAATACCCGTTATAAGTGATTACTCATAAGACACAATTTTAATTTATAACCTATAATTTTTTTTAAATCCAAATTTAGCAGTTACAGGACACTATTAATTTAGTGTTATATATATTTCATTGTTCTATTATAATATATTAATATTGCATTATATTATAGTTGTATCCAAAAAACAAATATTTTCACAGAGTGGTGAACGCCCTATCCTAAAAAGTAATCACCCCGTACGAGTGATTATGAAAAATATACTTATATACTAGTATAGGTATCTTTATATAATATAATAAATATAGTAATGAAATAAATAGACACAGGCGTTCAAATATTCTAAAATTTTGTAGTTATTCAAACCTGGGTGTGTACGAGTTCAAAAATTAAAGTTATGTCAATTTTAACTTCTTTTAGATTCCGAGCGGCGAGATAAATATATTGATTTTTTTAAAAATTTTTTTTGTTTCTGTCATCACGTTAATTTGGGAGAGTAAAAGTGCTTAGATTTTCTTCAACAAGCCTTTTTTCTGGTAGAAATGTGAATAGTATCGGTACTTCGAGGGGGTCAAAAGTAAAACTTTCTCAATAGTTTTCAAAAGCGGCAGGAAAAACAAACAAAAAAATTAAGGAAAAAAGCGAATTTTTACGCAAACCCGGTTTTTGACAAAATCGATTTTGGTTTTTGATGTAACTTTCAAAAAAAAAAATAATACCATTGATATACATGAAATTATTACTAAATATTTATAGCGGCGTTTTCTATAAACCATACAATTTTAACAACAAATTTTTATAAGTGCTTGAATTTTGAATTTTGACAAAATAAGTAAAAGTCACGAAAATGTGTAAAATATTTTGAGTTAGAAATTCATAAAAATATTTCGTTTTATATTTAAGTTTTTAAAACTTAATACAAAATTCCTTATAAGTTTGTCTGTCTTTACCAAAAAAAAAATTCTGTAAAAAAATGTAAATAACAAAAAATCAACTTAAATAAGATATGAATTTTAAAAATGTTAAAGAGAGCATGGGCGCTCGCAGGCAAATGCATTTTTAGAATCATTAAATAAAAAAAAAAAAAGTTCAACTTGATAAGCGGACACAAAAATAGAAAACCAAATAAGGATATTTTTATTCTAAGGGTCCCACTTAACCCTTTGTTAGTCGCACGCCAAACGGGGGTGATTAAACTAGCACCCCCCACACTGCCCAACTCGAGCGACTATGCTGTTTAGACAGAGGGTTAAATAAGTCATAAAAAGGTTAGTACGCCTAAGGGCTATGGATAGTTGAAGCTGTGGTGATGATAGTAGGCTAGTGGTAGTATATTATTATCCCTGGTCGAGTGCATTGCAACGATCTTTTCCTACTAACTGCCAAGGTATTCGATATTGTATACGCATAACAATACAAGAAAATATTTGAATATTACCAAGATAAATTAGAACATAATTAACTTTCATAATTTGAATATATAGTTTTAAAGCCAGTCGGCTAGCGTTGTACCAGTACTTATAATTAATAATAACTTAAACACAGTCAACACTAATTAGTGATTTGTCTATCACAAAAAATCATACAAACTGATTTAAAAATTCTAATGTATTAAAAAATAAAACAAAATGTTAATTAAGAAATAATGAGAGTTGACAGTATGAGCCATGAGGAGTTGTTGTGAGGTGTTCAGTATTTATTTATTCATCAGTTTTGACATAAAATATGGTTTAGTGTATTAAAATTATATTGTCTTAAAATTTCCAATATGTTTTCTTCTCACTTCTTTCCACATTGCACTTAATCTATTTTTTCTAACATATTTACTAAGACCAAAATAAAAATAAAAATATTATTATACTTGAATTTTTTGTATACTTTTTTAAAATGTATGCTGGTTACAGTTTGAAAAACAATATTATTTTAATTCAAACATTAAACTATTTAAGTCAAAAATAGCTTTAACGTAAAAGAGCCCTTAGACCTCTTTCACTTTAATTTTTTGTATCCATAATAACTTTCATTCAATTAGCACATTATTTTATTGCACTAAGGTTAAGTCGATGAACTCTGATCATATTTTTTCACATTTGTACTGATATCATAGACTGCAGTCTTTAATATTTGTTTTTAATGTACATTTTTTGATAATTTTTTTTTATATTGATTCTTAAAATTCATTTGCCCGCGGGCGCCCATGCCCCTCTTCAAATTTTTTTTCTATAATTTAACTCTAGTTCAATTTTATAAAACATTTTTTAAATTTTAATAACAGGTTAGTACCTTATAAAAATTCATTGTTTCATGATCTTATTATTGAAAAAATCTATGAGTTTAGGAATAGTGATATTGTAGACTGCAGTCTTTAATATTTGTTTTTTATGTACCTACATTTTTTCATACATTTTTTTTATTTGATTCTTAAAATTCATTTGCCCACGGGTGCCCATGAACCCCTTCCCATTTTTATTTTTAAATTTAAATTTTATCAAATTTTTTTATAATTTTTTTTTATTTTGATTCTTAAATTTCATTTGCCTGCGGGCGCCCATGCCCCCTTCCCATTTTTTTTCTATATTTTAACTCCAGTTCAAATTTTTAAAAACATTTTTCAAATTTTGATAACCAGTTAGTGCCTTATAAAAATTCATTGTTTCATAATCTAACTATTGTAAATAAAGCTATGAGTTTAGGAATATTGATATTGTAGACTGCAGTCTTTAATATCACTGACAGAACTCCATCTCGTTGAAATGATTCCACGAGGAATGTGGATTACACGATGAACAAAATATACATCACGTCAGATCATTATCCTAGTTTTCCCGTGAAATTGATTCATAATATTATTGGTATTAAAAAGGTTCAAATTAAAAATATAAGTACGAATCCAATTAAGTGGAATTTTTTTTGCGTGTGTTTTCATTGCTAATTTTTCTAACCTAACTTCAAGAAATACTTTATTTTTTAAGCATGCGCTGCATAGCAGTCTCATAATTATTTCAACAATTAACGCTTTCAAAAAAGACTCTATACGTAGTTTTAATTAGTAGTTGACTCTTCTAAGCATTTATGATTTATTTATGTGTATTTGGTACACAATATAAAAAGTATGTACAAAAAAAAACTATAAATAAAGTGCAAAATATACATGAGCTAAATTTAGAAAAAAATGTATTAATTAAGCTGAAGTAGGTACCCAACTAAAAATCATCAATTTTGTAAAGTAATTTACTGTCAATAAATTAACATTAAAACTAAAAGGCAGCTATGATGATTGTATTATATTCAATAGAACCTTATATAATATACATATTACTCCGATAAATTATTATGAAATTCGACCAACAAGTAGATTAATTTGAATTTCAAATTTGTACCATCGTATAGTGGAAATTAATTATTGGATATATTTGCAAGCGATTTCTTTAAGTTACCCAGACCTTGTAATATTTAATACTATAATATACTTTATTTAGGTACTTTTTATAAACAAAATTCAAAAAACATAATACCTAATTGTATTTTGTTGAACTTCACATTACTGTTACACAATTAATAAATACAAATAATATTATTTGATCGATAATATTAAATAGGAAAACATCAAAATGATGATAAATCTAAGATATTATAAGTATTAAATAATCTTTTAACTGATATTGAAGTTTTCATTAAATTTAATAAAACGATAGTAAGATCTAAAGGATATATTAAAGATTCTGTGCACATACCCAAGAGCTGTGAAAGACACGTAATACAAATACTAACCGGATTCTATACATGTCAGTTTTTTTTATAAATCGTGTTTTTTTTATCAACATCTAAAACTCAATGAATTAACCTAACCTGTTCATTGTTTTAAATACGGTAATATTATTTCTGTATCGACAATTTTCTGAATAAGTTTTTATCTGTACGAACCAAATTTAAATTTAATTGAAAAAATGTTTTATATTTTTTATTAATTTATGCTATACACCTCATGGTCATTCATATCATAATAAAATAAATATTCAAAATTCAATTTTAAATATAACCACTTAGTGTTGTTGTTCTACACTTTTACAAATTTGAACTATTTATAAATATCATTATAATTAAGGACTTATATTTGTTGTATAAATCTAAATGTTTGATATTAAACTAACTCAGTTTCAAATTCAAATGCATAGAAATGTAAATTATTAATTTTTAGTACAACTAGGTACTGTAAAACAATAAATTTAGTTATGAGAAACATGAATAATAATGAATTAGTACTCAGTCGTTTTCTATCTTCAAAACAGAATTAACCAAAAATGTCCTGTTTTTTATTTTAATTTTAGCATAAATAAAATGTAATTGTTATAGATTCAGTTAGATATTTTTCATTTCCAAAAAATGAAATACTTACAAAAAAGTGGGTTCAAGCTTGTGAAAGACCAAGCTGTATGAAAGACACGCTATATATAAGTACACGTACATATTATAATATTCAGACATATTACATTATAACAAAATACAATTTATATTTTTGTATAAGACAAAGACACTTAGGTAATAAAAGTATTTGTATTTTTTAGATGACATTAAAAAAACAGCAGGAATTATATCTGAATTAAGGACAATGACAAAAGATACATGTCGACAATCAACATACATGATACCAGATGATGTCCTAAATTCAATTATTCAAACAAGAATATTCTTTAGAATTAGGGAAATAAATAAAAAACAAAACCAAAAACTACATACCATCAATCAACAAAAGAAAAAAAATACAGAAATTTGTAAAATAATAATATCTAATAATATTTTTATATTATTTAATATTATTATTATTTGTAATAATATTTATTGTACTGTTATAATGCAAAACGCGTGACGTCACTTAACTTTATTTTTATTGCCTACTTAATGTCCCTATATTGAAAAATTGTTATTTATGATATTATTGATATTAATGTTCATTTATTATTTTTTTTAACAGCAATTACATACATATTTTTTATATGCATTAGGCACATAATTTTCAACAATACCGCAGCGATTATATGGTCACGGATTTGCTTACTCTCTTCCTCTCGTCAGGTGGCTTCAGAACAACAGACTTTAGGATCTCAGTGGTTATTGGGATCCTCCCATACACTTTCTCAACTTTCGCTGTCGAGGAAGAGCTTGATTTGTCTGAATCCGATAACAAGTTTGTACCTTATAAAAATTCATTGTTTCATGATCCAATTATTGAAAAAAAAGCTATGAGTTTAAGAATAGTGATATTGTAGACTGCAGTCTTTAATATTTGTTTTTAATGTACATTTTTTCATAATTTTTTTTTATTTAATTCTTATAATTCAATTGCCCGCGGGCGCCCATGCCCCCCTTCCCATTTTTATTTTTAAATTTAAATTCTATCATATTTTTTTAAAATTTTTTTTTATTTTGATTCTTAAAATTCATTTGCCCGCTTTCGCCCATGCCCCCTTCCACTAATGTACTCTACTGCAGTTTACAATATCAGTATGCCTAAACTCATAGCCTTATTTACAATAGTTAGATCATGAAATAATGCATTTTTATAATGCAGTATATGGTTATCAAAAATTAAAAAATGTTTTTTAAAAATTGAACTAGGGTTAAATTATAGAAAAAAAATTTGAAGGGGGGCATGGGCGACCTAGGAAAATAAATTTTAAGAATCAACATAAAAAATTTTTTAAAAAAACTTGATAGAATTAAATTTTAAAAATAAAAATGGGAAGGGGGTCATGGGCGCCCGCAGACTCGAAATGAAAACTAGGAAAGTAAATCTAATAGGTACTCTAGCTGGAGCGTCAAAAGTGAAAAGTTCCTAATAGTTTTTAAGGCGTCATGAAATACCAAGGACCTACGAGTATAAGTTTTATAGTTCGGAAAAATTGAAATCAATTTTGTTTCTAGTGGAACTCTAAAAAAACCCCGTAAAAAGTAGGTACATACAATTTTCACTAAATTATATTAGTAATAATTATGTATTACACAATTTTTGAATTATGAGCTATTTATAGGCATAATAGATTTAAATCAGAAAACTTTTAAAATATTTTGACTCATTATGCTCAATGATTATGTTGAACGAGTTATAGGTAGGTATATACAATTTTAGATTTTTATTATTTTTTTTAAAATTAATGTCGATTAAAAAAATCGTTGGAACAAAAGTCTTGAAAATGTTATACCACGTTCCTCATACCGCATAGGAGATTAAAAATAATTATACTATTTGTCTCCTGGCTGGAATAAGAAAACCTAACAACGTATACTATACTTGTACACAATGTGTAAATTGCAATTTAGTTTGCCCGAGTGCTCAGTTCTGACTTAATAAGCATTTGCATTTCGAATATTATGATTTATGAGTTTAATTGTTCTATCATAGGAGTCGTACGTGTTAGTGTTGTCGGGATGTTTGCATTTTTACACACGAGACATCTGATTGAATCGTTTTATGACGCACGGAAGAACATGCCAAAGAAATTGGTAAAATGTTTTAATAATAATAATATAGGGTCGAACGATGCATCTATTCGATGTAGGTCGTTGGTACCATAAAATATAATGTGATTATTATTTATTATTATGCTTTAGGTAAGCGTGAGTGATAAATCTATCAACGCATGTGTTCAAGTCCATTTAGACCCGGCAGCTGTATCCGGTAGTATTGACATTGAACAGTTTCAAAAAGTGATAGAAATAAATCTGCAATTGGAAAATAGATTGACCGAGTTGGAAGGTAGTTGTTTCATAATAATATGACGGATACCTATCTAATATTAATATTTTCGAATATTAAACAAATATGTATCTAAAATAATCATTATTATGTAGAAATGATTCGACGCGGTGATGAAAAACAAAAAATTCAAGATCTACAAGTAACTTACATATTACCTATCTATAATATTAATCAAAATATATTTTTAGTATTTTTTACTTCGGAATGGATGGAAATTTTCATATTATAATTATTATTATCTCCTATTTGCTATTTCGGGTAATTTAATAATCTTTAGAAATCTCATATTATGAGTATGCCCTACATGGCTTCATACGTGGTATACTAAATATTAGAACGATAATTTTATAACGATTTGAAGTATATTTCATTAAGTATCCATAGTATCTCAATAAATACAAATCATCGATTTACGAGAGGATATTAGGGAAATCTAAGTGCCAAGGATTGTGTGCAAGAATTTTATATTGACACGATATGTCATTGACGAAGGTTCAGAAAATAATAAGCATCCCTCACAAATAAACAATCAGAAATGTAGTTCCTAAGAATTTAAAAATTGTAAGTACAAAGCAGTGGTTGGTAAAATTACTAGGACAAATATGTAACGAAAATTGTTTTGAGACCAGTTACATAATATGGCACCAAGTCCCAAGTTATAATCGCGATTGGTTCATGGTTGTTTTAAAGATTTATGATTGAAAATAACTGAAACAATAATGATGAGTCATTAAACGCTATAAACATTAACACAGATGAGCATTCAAATAATAAATTCTAATAGATTTGTATGTTACTCCACGTCGTTGACGCCACCGAGTAATCGGACCCAGGTTCGGACTGTAGGCATTGACGGACTTTAATAGCAGCACGCCAGGCGAGCAGCCATTAGGTTCTGCAGAAGTCACTGGAACTCTGCCATCTGCGAGCTAAGTCCGTCGTACCGGTTACAGCCGTCCACTTCGTACGAACGTAATTCCAAAGAATTTTTACGAATATACAATCTATTGGAGAATTTAAAAATTGAATGTACAAAGTGGAAGTCAGAAAAAAACCTAAACAAATTCTAACAGCACATTTTTTGAGACCAAAATTTGTGCCAGTTATAAATTAAAGTTATTTAAGCGGCGTAAGCCGATTATAAAAGCTAGACTGATATTATAGTGGCTTGGTGAGGCGCGGCCGTTTGCTCAATCTGCGGCAACACTCCGAGCGTACGTCATAGGTGCAATTATTGACCAAACACTGGGGGTGCTAAAATTATGCAGAGGACGCAGATCCGTGAGGGCTACGCCCCCATACCCCCAAACGCCTACCCTACCAAACCTATTTCATAAAAACTAAAAAAAATAGGTAACGATACATTATTGTTTGACATTGTTCAGTAAATATAAATCATAAATACAAATTTGGCTTACTTTGGTATAAATATTGTTTAGTTATTATGTTGTAAATTGTAATTTAAAAATATTATTCGTGGGTACTTACTTGAAACATAAAATTGGCTTATTTTTTATTTTATACACCTAATGACATTTTCGAATTAAATTTTTTAGACAAAAATGAATTTAACTTACTTTAGTACTATTATAGTATAATGCCTATTATTATACAGTAAAATTACTTCAATCACAATATTACAAAATATACATACTTAGGGTTATTATAGGCCGTCAGAGACCGTGTTATTTCAGAATCGTATTTCGTATACAATTTAAATTTAACATCCCATTACAGCGACTCCCTTAACACCTATAGCCCATAATGTACGTACAAGCAGAGCGTAGTTAAACATTTAAAAAAAAAAAGCTGACCTCTATTTCAAATAAAATTTTCATTTACTTAATTTTTTACTTACCTAACTAATTCTTATTGATATAAACTGAATAAATAAGAAGTTACTTTTGATAAAATCCAAGTTACATTAATTTATAAATATAATGTAGCAATGATTATTGATAATGCAAATCGCATAAACATTACATTTTACTAAAATTATAGGAATTAAAAATTGAATTGAATTCTTGTTCCGTTAATCAGAATAATTTCCCTATAAAAATAACTGAATTAAATACATACATATATATACCCATACCATAACACGGCGTACGGGCATACTTTAATAATAATATTTTTAATGAAGCATAATATTGCATGCTTATAAAAATAAATACTAACATGATACATAGGTAGGTACAAATGTACGATTCTTAAGAACAC
Organism: Myzus persicae; assembly: GCF_001856785.1. Classification (NCBI taxonomy): domain Eukaryota; kingdom Metazoa; phylum Arthropoda; class Insecta; order Hemiptera; family Aphididae; genus Myzus; species Myzus persicae. Next base: position 381,448 of record NW_019102619.1, on the reverse strand, counting down.
AATATTATAAAATATTTTCTTCATATTGGTATAAAATGACATAAATAAGTTGTAACTATTTTAAGTTTTTAAATTAAAAGTTGAACAGAATTGGGTTGTCCAATGTTTATGTTTATAAACAGCCAATATTGTCAATAATATTTATTATTTTTATTATTTTAAGGCATGTTAGATGTTAAGGTTGCAGGCGTTCTTCCTATGTATATTTTTTTATATAACTTACTGAAGTAAATAAATTAATTTTACCTGATTTTCAAAAAAAAGGATAACTATAATTAACTTAAAATTTCTTAAAAATTTTTCTATCAATTTATGAGGAAGTTATACACATTAGTATACCCTCATGTGTGGTTACAAGTGTAACAAAGTCTTGTTTATTTTTTTAGTCTTACAAGTGCATAACATATACCCAGCAAATGTTACATTCAGCAGTAAAGTAACTGTAAGTTACTAGTAAAGCTTCGCTAGCTTAAACATTAGAATGAATTGACCTCTTATACAATTTGCATCTTAGATTATTATCTAAGACATCGCTTAGGCTTTTTATTATATTTTAATTTTAAACCAGGATATGAGTATTTTAAGATATACATTACTATCTTAGCTTTAGTTTTTTTTCACTTTAATTTCTAATATCCCAGACCTAAACGTGATCTGCTAAGCGTACAACTGCAGTCTATGTTACGTACTTGGAAGATTAAGACAATACACGTGGGTACCGATACGTCATCTTAACTCAATTAAAAATGATCATAGACTTGACCAGGGCTAAATTAATTTATAACCTAAGTGAAGAATTATTTTATTTCGCATTCTGCAGTTGCGTCGACTTGAAGATCTTATGTTATCGAAGTTGACACAATCTGCACACACTCAGACCGAGAGTGAATTGTCCCTATCCACAGTGCAAGATTTAAACAACAAGGTAGATACCAAATTGTCAAATTACCAACAATCGTTGATGGAAAAAATTGACGATGAATTCATGACCATTGGTTGTGACGTTAAAAGTATCAAACACAGTTATGGAATGTTGAATACCTGTTTCCACGAGATGGAAAATAAATTGATTTCATTAGAAAGTAATTAGTAATTTTTATCTAAAACACGTATGTCATTATCATATATTATATATTATGATTTATGATGTTTGTTTGTATAAAGGTAACTCAGAGAAGCCGATGCGCAAATATAATGATATTAAGACTAGGATTGCAACCCTAGAAAGTATGATATACATTGTTTATGTCATTTTGATGTATACCTACTGCATGAATCAATTTTATAGTTTTTACTTAACATATTTTTTTATGTGTGTACAATATGTATGTGTGCAGGAGATGTAATGAAAAACACTTCACACATCATCGGTATGAACCATTCACATCGTTCGTTGGAATCGACTAGACTGGAAAATCCGATGCACGAATGTAGTGAAATTAAGGCTCGGATTGCAACCCTAGAAAGTATATATTGTCTATGTTATTTTGATGTATACTCATGAATCAATTTTATAGTTCTTATTTAACAATTTTTTTTTTATGTGTACGATATGTATGTGTGTAGGAGATGTAATGAAAAACACATCACACATCGTCGGTATGAACTATTCACATCGTTCGTTGGAGTGGACTAGACCACAATCCTTCGGGTCCGCTGGAATGTTTCCTTCCGATAACCGCTGTTACGGCGAACCAGCTGCATTCGCTGCAGCTTCATCTTATTATGATATGCCACCAATGGCAAAACCCGGGCCGACTGGGCCGAGTGGAACAGTTTCGCCTCCATCGCCACCTGCACCCCCGGCGCCAAGTGCATTTGTGCCTCCACCGCCACCTGCACCCCCGTCGACTAGTGCATTTTGTCAACCACTGCCACCCGCACCCCCGGCGCCGTTGTCTCAGAATACTTCGAAAAAATCGGATTCAGAAAAATCAAGCTCTTCCTCGACAGCGAAAGTTGAGAAAGTGTATGGGAGGATCCCAATAACCACTGAGATCTTAAAGTCTGTTGTTCTGAAGCCACCTGGCGAGAGAAAGAGAGTAAGCAAATCCGTGACCATATAATCGCTGCGGTATTGTTGAAAATTATGTGCCTAATGCATACGAAAAATATTTATGTAATTGTTGTTAAAAAAATAATAAATGAACATTAATATCAATAATATCATAAATAACAATTTTTCAATATCTCGCCAAATGTAAACTTTTCTGCAACTACCCGAATCATGAAATTTTATCTACTTCGTCCTTATTTTCACCTTCGTGTATGTCTCTATTATAGTCGTCATACGTATTCACAGAGTTTTTCGCATCATCAATTTCTTTGTTTGTATCTCAGATTAATTTTCATCTTTAAATAACTCATTACATGTCGAATGTTGTTCGTGAGAAACATAAATTGAGGAATTACGCAATTGCGTTGGCTAATACTGTTGATTCAATTTTTCGTCCTCGGTTACTTGAATTATCCTCATTTTCATCAAATTTAATGCAATGTTTAAAATGTAATAATATTAATTATTTTTAATGAAATATTAAATTGTTGATTAAATATTAATAATTATACCAACCTTTTCTTTGGAATTTTCTTCCGAAAGTAAAGTTTTTGGTTAGTTAATTATGCAGAGAGTCTTGATTCTTCTCTTACCTAGTTTGCGATATAATTTATCTCGGCAATTTTCCGAGGTAGAAGTAGGTATATACAATGGGATTCTTACAACGGTACATATATAAACTCTAATTTTCTGGAAAACCTCAACAGTTTTTGGAAATGTTGTTTAAACAATTAGTTTACAAAATCGTTACAAAACCGCATTTTGAAAAAAATTTTTTTTTTCTATTTAATGTCATAAATTATTTTTCATTTTAATAACTTATAATATTATTCCGAAACTGAAATTTGTTTTGACAATTTCAGTGTATAAAAATAGAATTTAAAACTAGCAGTTAATTAGTTGTAACTTATAAATATTCAAAGTTTAAAGTTTTCCATTGAATGACTATAGTTACTAGGGTGGTGAGAAGTACAGTACATTAGTGGGAAGGGGGGCATGGGTGCCAGCAGGCAAATTAATTTTAGGAATCAAAATAAAAAAATTTGATAGAATTCAAATTTAAAAATAAAAATGGGAAGGGGGCATGGGCGCCCGCGGGCAAATGAATTTTAAGAATCAAATAAAAAAAATTTATGAAAAAATGTACATAAAAAAAAAAATATTAAAGACTGCAGTCTACAATATCAGTATTCCTAAACTTTTAAGCTTTATTTACAATAGTTAGATCATGAAACAATGAATTTTTATAATGCAGTTTATGGTTATCAAAATTTAATAAATGTTCTTAAAAAATTGAACTAGAGTTTAATTTGAAAATAAAAATTTGAAGTGGGACATGGGCGCCCGCAGGCAAATGAATTTGAAGAATGAAAATAAAATAAATTTATTAAAAAATGTACATTGAAAAGAAATATTAAAGACTGCAGTCTACAATATCTATATTCCTAAACTCATAGCTTTATTTACAATAATTAGATCATGAAACAATGCATTTTTATAATGCAGTTTATGGTTATTAAAATTTAAAAAATGTTTTAAAAAAATTGAATTAGAGTTAAATTTTTGAAAAAAAAAAAAATAATAAATAGTAAAAAAATCCTTATTTGGTTTTCTATTTTTGTGTCCGCTTATCAAGTTGAACTTTTTTTTTTATTTTATGATTCTTAAAATGCATTTGCCTGCCAGCGCCCATGCTCTCTTTAACATTTTTAAAATTCATATCTTATTTAAGTTGATTTTTTGTTATTTACATTTTTTAAACTTTGGAATACAGTAAGTGGTTTCGAAAAAATCATTGTTTATTGAACTAATTGTTTTGAGTATGATTTTCGGTCAATGAATTTGAATATTATGTTGAACTTTTTTTGTTTAATTATTACAACTTCAAACAACTTGAAGCATACAATACATGCGAATAGTGATAAAGACTTTTATATGCGCTTCAACTTGAAAGTATGATTGGATATTTGGATGTACTTTTAAGAAGTAACTAGTTAGTATTTATAAGCATGTATTGGCTCCGTGTTACAAGTGCTCATCGATATCAGCAGATCTCATTTAGCAATGAAAGTTTTAATATTAGAGTGATTATTATTATTTGGAATCAACGAAGGTGAATGATAACTGCTTATCTAAAATTTGATATGTTTCATACTTGTACAGTTGTACGACGCATTTGAACTTATTGGAGACCTCGCATTCAGGTGAAACGTCTTTCTCAAAGCAATATCTTTTTATTAATTATTTAAGTTTCATATGTTTTGTAAACATTCTAGGAAGATGTCTAGATGAGAAGCAACTGAATAACGTATTGAAATAATTGTATTGTGAATTCTTTGAGCGTTATCTGGATGATAAACTTTCTCCCCATCAACTGCCATAACCGACTAAAATAATCGTAATTTTCAGCGATTTTATTCAATTTATTTGTTAAATTAATATAAACAATTTGGATTTTTTTTTGTAGGGGTCACGGTTGTGCTTGAGTAACACGTGCATATGTGGAGCTAGGATTCGTCAATAAACACCCAGGTGGTTACCCATCCGGATGCTAGCTACAACGGCCGATGATTGACACCCATTAGGGACTTCAACCAATCACCGCGCCACACCAAGCCCCAACTGTATTCTTATTATTTTGTATTAGTTATTAACACATATTATTATTTATATTATTATATTTCCTATTGCGACGTTATGTATTGGCTTACGAATAGTGTTTCAACCATGCCAAAGGAAAATTACATACAGAAACTTTAACATACATTTTTACACAGGTAAAAGAGTATCCGTACCTACAACTATTATACACCAATTTCAGGTTTATTTTTTTAACCTGGTACATATTTAGTTAAATACATAAATATTACAATTAGTTGCTTCTAATCTTGTAACACATTTTTTATAGGGCCTAATCACAGTTTTTCTCTGATCTCAACAAATTACTATAGGACTAGTTATTTCATTTAATTTCTTAGATTAATGAATAAATAGAATGTTATCATTCATCTAAGTTAAACAATGTGCTGTGATTAATTTATTATTATGTATCTAAAATCTTTTAACTTTTATTAAACATGTTACATGTTTATCGAACATGTTTTGATATTATTTTTTATCTTTGACAAACGTTTTTTTATTAAAATATCATTTCAATATACTAATTTTGTTTAATTTCTATTGAAAATACAAATTTATAAAAATTATTACAAGGGTAAAAATTGTCTAATTATTACGAATAAAGTGTAACTAGGGTCAAAAATAAAAAAAATTGTTTTTAAAGTTATTTTATATGGCGTGATAAATTTATTGCAAGACAATATCATTATTTCATTATTTTTTTTTTATATTCTAAAGCAAAATATTTTTTGGAATACTTATGGAGATTATAGTAATCAAATTTCGGACAAGTAGTTCGAACAAGTATTTGTTATACGATGGTATTTAAAATTATATGAACGAAGTAGTGGAAAAACATTTTCCCATTAGCAGTACACCCGCTCATAAAAACTAAAAATGAATATAAGAAATATATTACTATAACTTTCTATCATACTTTCGTATTTAATATTTCAATCACAGTTCATGTCAACTGTCAAAATTCTACAGATTTTCGACTTGATAACTTTAGACTTTCGACTTGATTTTTAATTTTATATTTTAGAATTATTATAAATTATAATATATTGTAGTTTATTTATATTTTTTTATTATTAATAGTAACAACATACTACACTGGGTTGGTTCTGACGCAAGGGTAAAAGAGATCAGAAATCGATGGTTTGACAATTTGACATAGAAATACGTCTTTTCTTACTTTTTTGTTCAACTTGATGACACTATTGAGAGGATGTCTACGCACTATTTGTTTACTTTTTATGTCCCACGTGCAACAAAGCAAATTTATGTTTAGCAGAACCAACCATTATTAACCAGTATATACTTTATAGTGTATAGGTATAGTACTACCTCAAGCTTTGAAGATATTGGGATTTTCCCAAGGGTAAATGTTGTTTATGAGAATGCATACACCACCGCTGACTCAGAGGCAGCACACACTGTATTTTTTAAATGACGTACTTTGTTGGATTTTGGCGTAGGTGTGTTGATAACTTGATGCCATTAGTGTTTGTGACTAGCGTGACAGGGATACGGGGGAGATAACTTACTAATTAGACACTAGAATGTCGAAATAATTGCTGGTCTTTTGATTGGCCTTATTGTTTAGTTATCACTTATCAGGTTCATTAATGTGTTGTGACTTGTGAGGAACGGAATTGTGTAGTTCGCTTGAAGGATTGTGTGGGTTATATGATTTGAATTTATACCATCTGTTTTATTTTCTAAGAAAATATCAACGGATATTTCGTAAGAAACTAATTGGTCGTCTGTGTCCTCTAGGTTGTAATTATTATAGGATCAGTATAATCAGATGGGTTGAGATTATTGGTCTTAGGGACTTCAAGATGTGTATTTTTACATTGCTCGGAGGTGTGTCCTGTGAGCTTGAATGCATAGCAGGAAAGAGCATCGTCTATTAGAAAAATTATGTACGGTGTCGGGTGTATTATTGCAATTGATGAGCAGGTAACTCGGAAACTTGGAGAAATTATCAGAGTTTATGTAGAATTTATGTTTATGAAGCTGAAGGTGTGAACTAATTATTTTATATTTAAACAGGCATTGATGTGGATTATTTAAGATAACAATTAGATGTTGTGTTCTTGAAGGAGAGTTGTTATAGTATTATTGGATATAGCAGGTGATTCATTTGATATTATTATTCGTTTCACTGGGCTTAATAATCACTTGATTTTGGTAGATGTCGATCTTTTAGTACGATATTAGAGTGATTTTTGAAAATCGATCGTATTTTTATCGACCAAACATACACAAAATTGGTTGAGATATTATACGGGAGATATATTTGATGTTTTTTTGTGATATTAATTTACTGTTTGATATGGCAGAGTCGATTTGAAGTATGTTGTAGACTTATAAGTCGTACACGATTGTTTGGTTTTTTTTGGGAAAGTCTCAGCGAATGATGTTTTTGTAAAGGTACTAAATTGTTGGTTTCGATGGAACTATGGAAGAATTTTGATTTGATAGAAGGTTTGTATTTGAAATGCTTTGTATATGATTGTGTTTTATTGTATTATAATAATAATATTATTAGCTTCGGCATCGGTAACACTGTAACAGTGGCATAGCTGAAACACGGTGACCGACCAGAAAAATTCTACCGTCTATTTCGACCCAAAATAGTGATTCTAGGAACTAATAATAACTATAAGGATTGTAAGGAAACAACAACGCATGACGAACAAATTACAATTTTTCCATCAATATGTTATAAATCTGCGAAGCCTATACCTATACGTCATGATAGTGGCAGCCTTAGAAATAATATTTTTAGAATAGCTGTGGTACAATTACTGCGTACAGGTTATGATCATTTATTTATTATATAGCTGTAGCCGCCAGTTTGAAAAACCAATTTCGTATACAATTAGATAATGTACAAGATAATAAACGGCACCGCTGTACATTTTTTTTTCGTATTCCAAATACAATTATTTTCACCATAAATATAGTACTTACAAAAAAAAAAAATGTTCAGCATTTTTTTAATTTAATGATCACGGTCCTGTGCCCTCCCCCCAATTTGGAGCCCCCGGGGCCTAGACCCCGTTGGCTTCGGCCAAAATATGCACTTGTATACCTAAATAGATAAAATTGCCACTTGACATTAGTTACAGCATATCTTGAAGTAGAGGCTCTGATCTGATCAGTTTCCCGTCATGCCTTTCGCTTTTTAGATATTTCAGCAGATCTCCTGACGAACAGTTGCAGGCTGCAACGCATATCTGATTGATCAACAAATGTTTACATTTTCGGGTGGTACTTAAAAATGTCCATTACTTGTTGATTATGTTTGTTGACAGATTAGGAGTCTAAAGTTGATTTAGATGATTTAGTTGTATACTTGTGTGTGACATTCAGAAATCATATGAGGGAATGATAAAAACTATGAAATATAAGTATAAATTCTACTATATAATCATAAGAGTAATATAATAAATAACCAATGGCAACTTGATAAATAATCAACACCCCTGTGCCCTACTTTTCCTACTCCTCACGCTCAAAATTATAACCAAATTATGTCACTACGAACTGGAGTACGAAGCATACCTACGTATCCACCAATAACAGCGTTCCGCAAGTGCTGGTATGCTAGAAGTTATACACTTATTAGTTATTACATCTTTAATATTTTTTTAATGTTTGGGTGGCGAATATACTTGGACTGTGCGTATTCATGCACTTCGACGTTCCAGCAATCCAGCAATCATCATATCATCCGGCAGTGGTATATCAGCCATGTGTAAACTGCTACATGAATTAGGTATCTTTTAAAGTGAAAATAAAAAATAGTGAATATCCTACACTGACCTTTTTACTTGACGACACAATAATTTGGAATGTATCATAAAGCTCGACCTTTAGTGAAAAAAAATGATTTAGACCGCGCAATCCCCTTTAAAATATCATATAATTATATAGGTATATCAATAACAATAATGGAATTATTTAGTTAGTTCGTTTTATTTAATTAGACAAATAAACGCACCTGAAGTCATACTGATGAAGCCGAAGGCCAGTACGATAAACGGTAAGCGCTGGCTAGTAATAAACGTCGTCGTCGTCTGGGAGATTTTCGAATTTATCGGTTTATGTGCTTCATTGTACTATGTACAGTTAGTTTATTATCAATTCCAGTTCAACTAGACGGACTATAATATTTACTCGCGAATAAACAATGGCTGCTAAACATAACGCCAACGCAATTAATGCGTCTTACTGCTTACTCGAGATACTAGAAGAAATATATGTAGATATTATGAACGGGAGTTATGAGGACGAAAATGACGGAGACCGCCTTGCAGTTACGAGTCGTTACATTCCTTCTGCCATCATCGGTATACTGACGTCTGACATAATGACGTCGAGTGGCGACGCACAGTCCTCAAGAGTCAGAGCCTGAAGAATCCATCACCATTTCCGAGGACCTATATTATGTCCGTGTGTCTTAAAGTATGTCAGACGTCAGTATGTCACCCTTAGAAGTTCTCCGACCATCCATGGCGCGACGGTACTCGAGGAACCCTCTCTCGGCATGGCGAGCGCCCAGCTGTGGTAACGGTTGAGTGGAGCAAGTTACATCAAACCACAAAAAAATCGTTAAAATATATTTTTTCAACGAAAGACTCGGTGGTCGCTTATGCAGAGTAAAATCACCATCAACCTGCAGAATAAAAAAAAATCATATTATTTATATTATGTTTCAAGAAATATTTAAACAATCAAAGTTGACTAAACGCGACGAAAACTGCAATAAATAAATCACAAAATAACGCACCACACTCTGGAAGATACGGTAAGGATGTATGTAGGTATATTGTAAGCTATACGAGAATTGTAAATAATAGTATTATGCGAACGTCAGCATACTCTAATATAGTTTACACAAAATAAGGTCTGTCGACTGTCAGCATATAATATTAGTTAGAAATTTAGTATATTTGATGATATTATTGTGATTAAAGTAATTTATTTTACTATTAATTATTAAGCATTAGTATTTAGTACTACAGTATAGGTTTAATTCATTTTTGTCAAAAAAAAATACATTTGAAAAGTCATTGTGTGTATGAAATATAATAATATATTCTAAGAGTTTCAAGTACCCACAAATAATATTTTTTAATTACAACAAAACAACTTAAATTATTATTCATGATGGTTATTAAATAAGATGTAATTTCATCTAAATTTCAACATAAAATCACAGACCGTTAACTAATATTATACCTACTTAGTATATATTATAAAGGTACTATTTATTTATCACACAACTATGATAGGTACTATGTACTTAAAACAGTTTACAAATAAATATGAAATAGGTAATAGGGAAAAAATGAAATGAAAATTTTTAAATTCATATTTAGCGAGATGGGTGAGCTTGATTATGTTTCATAGCATGTTTAAAATTTTAAATCTTGGTTCTAGTTTAGAAATAGCTGGGTATTTTCATCTCCTTCACAATGTTTACTTTCGACCATATTTTGTTCTAATTACTGTCAACGCAGAAAAGCCGGCCTCACTTTATAGGTATGAAGTAGCAAAAGACAGTATACATTTTGTAATATCTTTGTTGGCCAATTCTGCCTTCTGGGTTTATTCTTAGTCTATCGTAATCGTCGTCGTCATATTTTCTATTAATTTTAGTTTCCGGTCTTTTATCACGGCTCCTTTCTCCAACTTCAGCAAGTTGGCTCCCTAAGGAGCAACGATGCAGAGTTTGAATACTTCTGGTATGTAAGGTCCATGCATAAAATACGTATAAAAAAAAGACTGTGTTTACATAATTTTTAAACTTTTTGGACACAGAATTAACAGCTTGTGTGCAACATTTTTTTAAATGTTTGAACCTTAGCTATAAAATTTAAACATGTAAATATTTAAGTACAAAATAATTTTCTCAATTTTCAATTTGATAAATGTTGTCAAAATTTGAACTTTTAATGCTTATAAAACAAAATTCTTCTCATGTGTTTTTAATATATCTCAAAGGATATTATAACAATATTTCAGGAGCCTTGTATTAAATGTTCAAGCTTTTTGATCCAATAAAAATATTTTATCAAAATGTATAAAACAAAAATTTAAAAAAATTGAAATGTCGAAAACAGTTCACGAGTCAAAATATTTTGAAAATTGTATCAAGTATACGAATTGATAAAATAAACATATTATGTGAATTTCAAGTATCTACAATAATTCTTTTTTGAATTACAACAAAATAAGAAAATTGCTACCTACGTGAGAAATCGAATATCTAATGTTCTAAAAAATTTCAACTTAACAAATGCTCATAAAAAATGAATTTGACTTTCGGATATACATTTTGAAATTTTTTTTTGACAAAGGTTTGTCTAGACTTTTAATAAATTTTAAAATCTTAGACGAAAAGAAATTTTTTTATGAATTTCCGACTCAAAATAATTTGCAAATTTTCGTGATTTTTATGAATTTTGTCATTTTACGTTAAACTTTTTTAAAATTTCTAATAACAAAAACTTGAGGAACCTCATATTAGATTTTCAAGTTTGTTGAAAATATTATGATATACCTACTCAATAATAAACAAGGTCAATGGCCAACGGGGAAGGGGCAAATCTATATTTTTTGTTTTTCTTTAAAATAATTCTACAAATAATATTTGTCCAAAAATTTTTTTTTTTTTTGTTATTTCTGTATCTATATGGTTATATAATATATATTCATATGAATATGATGATTATTGTTCCCGCTGGTTTCGATGGAATAAAAGGTAGGTATATAAATATAACGTACATACAGTGGTCGAAGTGGGGGGGGGAGATACGATGGAATGGCATCCTTCCACTTATAATAATTCATATTTTCCATCCCTTCATTTACTTTGTACGACTGTTAAAGCAATATATGAGAACTGTATAAATTATGAAAGGCATCCTCCACTTATTTTGAGCCACTTCGACCATTACGTATATATAGCAAAGAACAAAACACCGCGTGTTAAACAAGATACCTACCTACTTACCCATATATTATGATGTTGCCATGAAACCCAATGTAGGAAAGAATGCTTGTTTATATTTATTATTGTTGTTTTATTTAGACATACTAATATTATAGATGTAGGCAGTAGAGTAGGCACTAGGCATGTAGCCATATACCTAGGTATATAATAATAAAATTATACACTATTATATATAAAACTTTATAATATGTTGATGTTAAAAAAAATAAAAATTTAAATTTAACAAATACCTATCTACATTTATATATTTTCAAATTGCAATAAATTATAAAATCTAAATGAAACATTATTAGCATTTACAACAAATTGGTGCATTAGAAACGTAGGTACAACATAATATCACATTTGCTTTCGGCAAACCTAACTTTCAGTTATGAATTATGATGTTAGTGCCAAAATAGTAGTTCAGGCGATATACGTTATTGTCAACAACAGCTGAACATTACATTTTATTACATAAGACAAATCTACTCATTATAAATTATTCTGAATTATACAATTTGTAAATATTACATAATGGGAGGAAGGTACGGGTTATTTGTGCAGTTGTGCTCCTCCCCCCCCCCCTGGTAAGATATATATGTAGGTGAGCATTAATAAATTAGAGTCTAATTAAAAAGTTTAAGTTAATTTTCTATCCAGTTCAATTGACTGTCAAAATAACTTATTTTCTTTCAGTTGATTTAAAAACAAATCAAGTTCAAATTAATACTATAATAATAACAAATAATATTATAATTTCCGTTATGTTTCTTGACAATAAATAGGTTCAAGATAGTAGACAGTGGCGTCGGAGAAGGGGGGCAGAGGGGGCAATTGACCCCTCGGATATAATCCAAGGTGGCCAAAGTATACTTTTGCCGCTCCCCTACTACATTAAAATTAACGAGTATACAATCGTAAATTACGTAATACGTTTAATTTATACGTTTACTTATTCAAAATTGGTCTCATTTTCATAAATATGCGCTATAATATTATTATTATTATTGATTTATTATTTATTATTATAACATAATACTTTATAAACAATATATTATATAGTATATGGTTTTTGTAACAAAAATTTTGTATACTTATTGTTTATTTTATTTTGTTTAGTTGTAAGATACTTTAATTGTTGAGCCAAATTTTTATAAACGCTAAATAAAATAAAAAAAAATTTTAAAAATACATAACAAACATTCTGAGTAAATCGTATAGACATTTTTTGTCGGATTGCTTTATCAACTTATATTGGGAAATTCCTCGACTAGCCACTATAGTGTTCTCACAACATACCATATTGCTCATTATTGGAATATCATTAGACTATTTATAGGTTTTTACAGCTTAAATACGTTGTTTACGATTAGGTTCCGATTGACAATTATATAGTGATTACTGATTACCACTATTAAATGAGTACGCTGTCGACTGTCGTAGTGTCACCAGTATAATTGTTTGTTGTAACTAAGTTTAATTGTTTAAATACGTTCCACATACCTACATTCTGCAATGGCGGTTCCCAATCCCCCAAAAAATATCAAAGACTTCTTCAAACCGAAAACAATCACAAATAAATATATAATAATTGTTAGGTTTTTTTATGTCTTGCCCCCCCCCCCTCATGAAAAATAGTTCCTGCACCACTGAGCAGAGATACTCTTTTTGAGATTTACGTTATTTTTAAATTAAAAAAATAGATCAACTCTTTTCAAATTATTTAAGTCAATATTTTTTTCTAAATTTAATTAGAGCATTGTTAGTTAAATTAATAATTTTTTTACTACTTAACAATTTCGACATGTTTACTTAATTTAACTTAATTATTTCCATTAACTTCCCAACCTTTGTCTACATGGACATACCTAATAACAGTAATAACAGTTTAAGAGTGGGGTTCACACCAGGGTTGCCACCCGTCCCGTATTTCACGGGACAGTCCTTTTTTTGTTTGATTTGTCCCGCGTCCTGGCTTAAAGGGTGTCGGGACGCAATATGTCCCGTATTTGATTGCTTCTTAAAATTGTACATAAATATCATGATATTTTAAATATTTTCACCAAATCAATTTATTTTCAAACTATTTGTCTCTCATACGCAGCAAATTATAATCAGTTGTATGTATTAACTACTATAAATTATAATACATATTACATCAACTGTGATGTTTATCTGTTTCTATAATTAGATAATAATAATAGTATTCAATATAATATTATATTATTATATAAACAAGTTATAGATGTATGCTTAGCGATAGGCGGCGGCGGCTAGTTAATTTGTTATCTGTTTTTTTTCCAGTAATAAAAATAAACTAATAGTTTACAATTAGTATTTAGTATTTAGTATTAAGTAATAACCCTCGCCGTCGTCAAACACACATATGACAAATTGACAAATTATATGTATAGATCAGTTTTCGCTTTTCAGTCTGTTCGTTCTCCGCTGTCGTAGTTCCGTGCTCGGTTTTTGTCGCGTATGCGTATTCGACATCTTCAATCTTAATTCTTAACAGAAATAAAACGCTATTACACGTAATAAATTCAATAACTAAAAATGTCCAAACCTGAAAAAAGGTTATGTAAATTTAGGGAAGTTTGGAAGGCATATTATAGTTGGCTTGCTAAAAGTCATCTAGAATATTTTTCTCGTTGCACTGTTTGTAATAAAGACTTTTCTATTTCTCACGGTGGATTATCTGACGTTAAACAACATGAAAAAAGCAATGTACATAAAATCAACAGTAAGTCTGTCACTTCATCTCAAATTCTTAATAAATTTTTCATCAAGCCTAATACTGTAGAATCTCAAAATATTGCTTTGGCTGAATTAGTTTAAGTTTATCATAATGTAAAACATAATTTATCATATAATTCATTGGATTGTTCTTTAAAATTAATGCCAAAATTATATCCCGATTCTGGAATAGCTAAAAAGTTAGCCTGTGCTCGGACAAAAGCAGAAGCCAGAAAGTATCACGATCAATGTTTGGGCCCCAAAGCAGAATCAATTGTAGTATCAGATCTTCATGATTATATTAATAATAAAGTATATTTTTCTGTTGCAACTGATACATCCAATAAAGGCAATCGCAAAATGTATCCAATATGTGTACAATATTTTTCATTTACTGATGGACGTCAAACAAAACTATTAGATTTTTTTGAAGAACCGTCTGAAACTGCAGAGGCTATATGTAAATCAATAACTTCAACATTAAGTAAGCACAAATTATCTATGTCTTCTGTTTCAGCATTTAGTGCTGATAACACTAATGCTAATTTTGGAAAACATAAATCTGCATATACACTTTTACATAATGAAAACAATAAATAAATTAAATCTGGTTGTTTGGCTCACATTGTTAATAATGCATTTAAACATGGTTTACAAAAATTAGACTTTGATGTAGAGACAGTAGTATTAAAAATATATAGTCATTTTTCTTCGTCTGCATCAAGAAGAGAAAATTTAAAAAGTTTTTTTGATTTCGCTCAAGTTGATTGGGAAGAACTGGTGAAACATGTACCAACTAGGTGGTTATCTCTTGGTCCAGCTATTGACAAAATTTTAAAATTTTATCCAGCCTTAATATCATATTTTATATCAATAGGAGATGAATGTCCCAAAGTTCTTCAAAAATTACTATCAATTAATGCAGATACTGATACAGAGCAAGACAATTATCTTTACACTAAAACCTATATATATTTAACTTTTTGTGCAAATGTGGTTCAAATTTTTCAACAAACTAGTAAACGATTACAAAATATGGACACTTCTGCTACAGAATTGTATGAAATTATGGATTATTTAAGAACTAACCTCACAGAAAGATTGGAGCAACAATTTTTTGGAGCACATTTCATTTCATGCAGACAACATTTAAAAGTAAACAAATATGAAAAGTATAAGACAATCTTTGGGCAGTTTTATACAAATATTAATACATATTTATCTAAGTGGTTTAACTTCTCTGATGACAACATTTTTAAAGTGATTGAATGCTTACAATTAAAGAATGAAATTTCCTTCGACGATTTAGTAAAAGTTGTTAAGACATTACAATTAGAAAATATTTCTTTAGATGACCTTTTTAATGAGTATTGCATAATAAAACCTATTTTAAATAATGTTTATAGTATAGAGCAAAATGTGTACTCTAAGTGGATAAAAATATTTTCAAGTGGCACAAAAGAAAATTTCAAAAATATATTTCTATTAGTTTCATATGTGTTAAGTATTCCACCATCAAATGCTTATGTTGAAAGAGTTTTTTCTATAATGAATCAAAAGTGGTCAAAAGAAAGGAACAGGTGCAAAGTAGAACTTATCAAGTCAGAACTTCAAATAAGTCTAAACTTTGAAGAAAACTGTTCAGATTTTATTGAAAAAATAAAGCTTGACGAAGACTTACTTAAAGCAGTATCAAGTAACCAAAAATATTCTTTTAAAAATAAATAAAAATTTCAAGTACAATACTTTATCTACTTTTTCATATTATTCTTAATTTTTAACACAATTATCTTACAATTGTATTTAGTTTGTATAATGTATAAGTATTATAATCCAAATGAAAGCTTTATAATTATTTTATTGTTAATATTTAAAAATACATCCGTTAGATTTTTTTTAGGCTTACTTGATTTTGTATTCCATAAGTATTTGCATACATTATACATAATAAAATAAAGAGCCATATTTATATTATTATTTTTAATTTTAAGGAGCTATACAAATTGACAATATCTTATTTCATTGTGATGTTTATAAATAAAACTTAATATTTTCTACAAAAAATATGTGTCCCGTAATTTTGACACTGAAAGGTGGTAACCCTGGTTCACACTGAAAACTGCTGCAAATGGACAATAATAATATAATTTATAATTATTATATCTTTCCCAATATACATATCATTAGTTGTTTATAGTTTTGTACTTTTGGAGGAAGTTTAAACATCATCAGATGGTTATTTGCCTTGAATCTTAATAAATTTTCAGAAAATACCTATATAATCAGTACCTTTTTGAGTCTTCAATTATTAAAAAACATGTTATTATGTCAATAAGTTTGACCTGCGAATTATATCTTGACGGCTGAGAGACCGTGTTTTACATTTCACATTCGACACACCATAATCTAAGACCGTGGACACACCTATTCAGGATGTGATACCCGCATGTGTTGTCTCCATCTTAGTGCGTAATATAGCAAATTGTACACTCAGCAGAACACGTGTAGCTCCGTTAATTTCAAAATTAAAGTGAACTGACCTCTTATAAAATCTAAAGGTAAGATTATTACCTAGGCAACCTCATAGGCTTTTTATTATATTTTTATTTTAACGCGAGTTAAAAGTATTTTAAGATATATAAAAAATTTACAATTTTAAAATACTCATAACTCGCGTTAAAATTAAAATATAATAAAAAACATATGAGGTTGCCTAGGTAATAATCTTACCTCAGATCACTTTAATTTTGAAATTAACGGAGCTACACGCGTTCTGCTGAGCGTAAAATTTGTTATGTTACGCACTTGTAAGTCAGAGACAACACATGCAGGTATCACGTCCTCTTAACACATCAACACATTTTTATTAGAAACATAAATAATATATAATTTACTTCATTAGTTGGTTCCCTAGCACTAGTAACCAATATAAATCAACAATATTATGCTTATATGCCTAAATAATACTTGAAACCTGTAATTAAAAAAACCCAAAGGTTTGCTCGTTGCTGATCAATTAGTAGAAATGCGATTTGATACAAAATTATTACTATTAGGAGCACAGTAAAAAAGAAATAATAAAATTAGTAATCACATGTATTCAATTAAAACTTTTGTAAACAATAATACTATAGCTTATCAGTTCTAGGTAAAAATTTAAAATTATCAAAAGATTTAGGTATAGGTACACTTAAAAATTATGATAGATATTCATTTTGTATAGTATAATAATTTTATCAAGTTGTATTAATACTTAAAAAATATTGTCATATTTAATATGCATTTTAATTTGTTGTATAATATATACATTTCTAAATATCATACAAAACATGAGTAAAAAGTGATACACATGATAATTTTTAGGGGATGTTTTTAGTTTTGACACTAGTTAAATAAAATAATACAATAATGAAAATTTTTATTAAAAATAAGAAGTTAAAATGCTAAAAAATTATGGTGAGAAAATCATCGATCTGTACACAATAAAATATTTAAATACTTGTAAAACGTAATATATTATATCATTTTTAATGAATATATAAAACCTTAATAGGACTTTAAAACTATCAATTAAATTAATTGATGTAATATCAAATTACATCCAATTTACCGCCTGCCTTGAAATCGATTATTTTGACCACGATTGAATCGATTGTTCCTATTATTTTCTCTAGGCGTTCCTTGGTATGTGTCGGGATAAGTATTATTAGTTTTATACGTATTTTTACCTTTATAATAACTGGAAGAATTTTGATGATATTTATTATAAGAATCCTGTTGTTGCCCATGGTAATAACTGTTACTCCGATTTTGTGAGTAAGGATCATTGTAATTATCTACTTGGTTAGCTGAATACGGATCAGGTTTCTCTGGAGATATATTGTACTCATTAGATTGCTCTTGAGGGGTATTATATTCATTGGGTTCCTCTTGAGGTATATTATATTGAGGCTCTTGAGATACACCGTATTTATTAGGCAGGTCTTGAGACATATATTTATTAGTCGGCTCTTGAGATACATTATATATATTAGGTGGCTCTTGTGACATATTGTATTTAATAGGTTGTTCTTGGGACATATTGTATTTACTGGGTTGCTCTTGCGATATCATGTTGTATTTATTAGGTGGTTCTTGAGGTATATTGTATTTACTGGGTTGTTCTTGCTTTTTATTGTATTTTTTAAGCTGATCTTGTGGTTTGCTGTATTTGTTAGGCTGTTCTTGGGGTTTGTTGTATTTATTAGGCTTCTCTTGAGGAACATTGTATTTTTCAGGTTGGTCTGTTATAAATGAAGACGTTGATGGCTGTGAAGGATAATTAGTGTCATTTTTTTTAGCTGAATATGGATCTAAAGAATATGAAGTGGTATGAGGTTCATTGTTAGGACTTTTGTAAAAAGATTGGTCAGGAGTGGTTTGCATTTGAGTGTTGGTAGGTTCCAAACTATAATCAGATTTTATTTCTGGTAAAAAATGTTTTATACTACTTAAAAGTTGTTGCTGCTCTTCAGTGATTTCAAAATTGACAGTCATGTTGTTCACATCTCCATCTTTCTGATCACTAACTTTTTCCTTAACAGCCTTACAAACGTCTGATAGTTCATAATTATCATCATCATCATCGTCGTCTTTAAATATAGAAGTAACTTCTTTTAAGTTGGATGGTCCCATATCAATGTACTTTCTCAATTTTTTCACCTCTTCTGGTTTTTCTTCTCCTAACTTTTTTAAATAAGTTATAAGTCCATCTTGTTCATCAGTATTCAAATCTCTGAAATTTTTCAATAAGTTAATTATATCACCTTGAGATAATTGGTCTAAATTTATCTTTTCAACTTCTTCCTTCTTATCAACTTCTTTATGAGCAGTTTTCAACATATCCCCGTTATTTATGTTTGCTAATAAGTTCTTGGCTCCTTGAATATTATCTCCAGACTGTGCCATACCCACAACAGCATTTATTAGAGTTTCTAAATCACTTTGTGACACATCCACTCTACCCTGTGCTAGCAATGCTTGAGTTATTTGCTGAGCAATAGCCATTTTATCAATAACGCCAACTCCAGGCACTATAATTGGAGCAGTTTTAGGTATAGGCGTTGAGGGTATGGATGTCGTTGTAGAATTTAACATGCTTGACGTTGGTATAAACTTAGGGGCTAACTGCATCAATTTTTCAATGTTGCGAATAGAGAACATAGTAGCATTTACTAAACTCCTTTTCACAACACCTGCTAAAAGTTGTCCTTTGAGTTTTTCCTTTACTGTCTCAAACATGACACAATTGTCTGGAGTAAGCAGCTTAATTGAGGATTTGGGTTCAATTTTTTCCATTACAAGACCTTTAGACAACAAATCAACTATTTTAGGGGCTAATAAACCTAATTGACTTTCCAATACGCTCAATTGTCTCAAAACAGTAATAACATTTAATGGATTTTCAATTTTAATTTTTTCCTTGGGTTTATTATGATCATTGATTTCATTTATCGAATCCTCTGAATCTGAATTAATAGGAGATGCCCCAGCAACTCTAGGTTTTTTATCGTTAGACAATTTGTTAGTTACAATATCAGAGTCTCTTTCATACACTTCTGATACTGGAATATTATGCCAACTATGTTTTGAATCAATTATCGACTTTTTACCTTTTAGAGGAGGAGAATCTCTGGAAGGCGATTCCGAAGAACTTTTATCCATATTAATATCACCCAGTATTTTATTTTTTAATTTTTCCATCTTTTCATTAATTTCTTCCTCATGCATCTCCTGTGTACGTTTACTCCATGAAAGGATCCATTCAGGTTTAAAATCATAAGTATTTGGATCTTTACCCTCCATTTGCAATTCTTTAAAACGTCGATTCCAAAACTTTTTCCATTCGTCTGGATATAATGGATGATTTTCAGGGTTTTTTTCATGATAACTTAACTTCTTTTCCATTTCGATTTTCATTTCTTCTACAGCTTTTTCGTATTCTTGTATCAATCTTTTTCTTTTACTAGTACTTCTGAAAATCAAAACTTATTATTATAAACGAACATTTATATTAATTTTATTGTAAGCATAATTTAAATTAATAATAATTAAGCTAATTATAAGTATAATTTATATCTCAGTAAAACCCCCACCTTTCCTTTTGTGTATGGTATTCAGCTGAATACATATCTGGCGAGTAGAACCTAGGTCGACTAGGTGGAGGGAACCTCATAAATGGCCTCGGGAAAGACATATAAGGTGCAGCATAAAACATTCTAGGATGTGGATGTCCTGAGACATAACCCGACATAGTATGCATAGGATGCACATTGGGTGGAGGGGAAATTTGTCTTCTGTATGGTTCATCTCTTTCTCTGCTTCTGTAACGTCGCCTAATACAAAAAAAATATGGGCTAACAAATGCTTTTTATTTTTATTTTTATTTTTAGCATTAAATTACCGATGACTAGAGTATTTATTATTACGGTTGTAATAAGGTGAACGAGATCTTGAACGAGATCTTGAACGAGATCGTCCAAGAGAACGTGAACGAGATCTTGGTCTTATCATCACAGGTGATTTTGTACGCGATTTATGACGCAGTGGACTTCTAGAACGGCGATGTCTCCTAGGTGGTGATCTACGTCTTCTATCTTTAGAATCTCTACCTGAAAATGAATAATTATTTATTTAGTCTTTTATCATTATCTTACTTTTTACATTGTATTGTTAAGTGACAACTTTACTTGATACACGCTTTCTTGGTTTGGAATCGGTACTTGGTTTAATATCAACGAATTCTACATCAGAATCACTTTCTTCTTTATCATTCTTTGGGCGTAATTGGGATTTATTAACAGCAATTCTTGGATTTTTATTAAATGAACTAAAATGTACAAATTATTAGAATATTAATGAATTAATGAAGGTAATAGAAATATGAGCCAAATGTTTAATATAGTTTTACTTACGTTTCAGCTTTAATTGCCTTTTGTTTTTCTTCTTCATCACGTTTATTTTTTTCCGTTATTTTTTTTAAAGGAACTTAAAATATATAATTCAAAATTGCAACATTAAAAATTGTAGTAATAAACTTACGCCTAATGACCAACTAATGATATTAAGATAAGTAATCATAAAAAAACTTACATTTTTCTTGTAACAGCGAAGGATTTTCAACAAATTCTGGCTTTATCATATCTAACATCCACAGATCTTCTGGATTTTCCCTGTATCAAAGATGAACATAATGTACTACAGATGTATGTAGATGTTTTCTTTAAAATGCATAGCTTGCAGTTATTATTTTTGTGTTGGTCAGACAATATTTAATTTTAATGTTTTGCAAAGGTGTTGGGTAAATGATAACATTAAAAGATGATAGAGTAGCAAATGATAAAAAGTAAAAATCTTCTAGTACCATCTAAAGTTCAATATATTTTTAATGGCAGTAATTTGTAATCAAAACAACTCTTAAGTTGTAATGACACATTACATAAAAAATGTAATTACTAGAAACCACAATTTGTGAGTTCTAAATAGCAATATACTTTTATAAATAACATAAAAACAATAATAGAAAAAATAATTATAAGGGTTTATTTAAACATTTTATTTTTGTGTTGAACTATATCAGCAACACAATGAAATATAATTTTAAAAGGGTTGAAAACCAACGAAAGAGCATGCCATGCAAGACCAACATTTATCTGGTCTAAGCATCCTGGCACGACACCTAACTATGCTCTCACTAGCCGACAGTGACCATTTGTCATGATTGGCAGAGCACATTGTGTACAGTCATGAAAAATCAACTAGTGGCAGTAGGAGTAGTTAGATTGCATAGTAGGGGAATAGGGCCTTGTAGTGTCCACAACTCACATGCTTTAGTTGGAAAGAGTATACGTATTATTCAGTAGTAGTAAATGGTAAATTAAATTTTTTTCATAATAATATTGTATACATTTTTAGAAAGGTTTATAACTTGTACCTACTTATGTCTATAAAATATACCTTAATCAGTTAAACATATCTTAATTACCTAAATTATGTAAGAATTAATAATTTACTTACATGATATGTCTTCCATTATTTACTTGTCTTAAGATTTTTATTTTTTCAGTAGATACATCAAATAGACTTGCATCAACCACTATGGGTTTCATTCGACCATACGTTTCTTCTATTTTCCCAATAACGTGGAATACTAATTCTTGAAATCCTTTAGAAGACACTTTGTTTAATTTTTCCAATGCACTGGCTAATGATCTAAAATACCTTCGCTAGGGTTCAAAATGAAAAAAATTAATGTTACAATGAATGTTGACAATTTATAAATAAAGTACTTACCAAATATGCCATGTGATGATTAAAGCTTCGCAAATGATTAGGAAAAGTTCTTGGATCACCTCGTTTGTCACACAATGCACACATGTACCTAGGTTCTTCAGTTGGTTCAGATGGCAATAATTCGAGAATAAATTCTATTCCTATCAATGGTATAAAAATTGAATCTAATGTAGCTTGAATACGGGCCAACACATTATCCACTTCATCTTCCATTCCTGGTGGTATTGGTTCACCCGATACCATTGATGGCATACCAACACTTATTCCAGCTATTTTGCATAACACCACATATATTTATAACACAGTATGAGGGACTATTTAATTTGTATGGAAAATATATTTACTTTCTGAACATGCTCTGATAAAGTTTTTTGCCGGAAAACAAGATTTTCCCATTTCTAATAAATGCATTTTGGTGGTTAAATGTTCTTCGAGCAATGACAAAGACGGAACTTTGAATGGATAACAAGCGTGACATGACCATGATCCCGTTGTTTTATTTAAAGTTATTAAATACCCGGTTGTACCGTTATCCAAATGAACAACTGTAGATAACAACTGTTCTTCTCGAGACAAATCTGTAGGCGCCTAAAAATTTTAAATATATGTATTTTTACCATTATTATAGAAATTAACTGAACAGATTCAGCTACTGCTTGATTTTATCACTTTAATTTCAACGTTTATAAAATCATTTATTTTTATCATTAGTCAAACCAAAATTCACCGCATTACAAGGTAGCTTAAATTAATTTAATTGATACCAAAATAACAATTATTAAAAAAAATACAATTGCATTCTAAGAGCTTTCTCAATAATTGCAGGTAAACAATTAAGCATAAATACAATATGCAATACAATTTGAAAATATTTGTATAACAAGTAATTTTAAAAGTTAATATATCAAATAATGATACAAATATTTTATTTTGAAATTCACTAAAAATGTTAACAACCGATAATAAAAATTCTTTCTCGAATATCAATATAATATTCTATATTTTTTCTAAACAACAACTATAGCACAAGTACAGTTTGTATACTTAAAGGTAATATAAGAATATGTATGTATATCTCGTTTTCACGTTTTTAAAGAATAATTTAAATGTCAGACACATATGAGAAATGTAATGAATAACATAGAAAGGGATAGGTTCAGGCAAAAACAACTAATAATAAAGTCACTTTCTAAATTAAAAGTAATAAATAACTCAGCAAATTGTCTATAAGATCGAAGAGGATTAAGTTAAATTTCATTGTTACAGAATTTATTTGCTTGTATAACATTTTTGTTTAGTATCTGATGAAACATAATGTTTTGGTCGTTTTTGGGCAAATGTAACTCAAAGATCACAGATAGACCACAGATATAGATATTTTGGTAGGGAATTTATATCAATATAAATATATAATACATGGTATATCAATTTGTTTTTGTTAGAATAATGAAGGAATGACATTTAGAAACACGTAGGTCTAATTATTACAGTCATCAATGGGTGTACAAATAATATAACGATTTGATGCAATATTATCATATTGTGTTTGTAGTTAAAAGATCACTGCGTGAATTCTATTAACATCACGGCAAGATTTTGACTGATTTAATAAAATCTAAAAAAAATATTCAAATTTATATTAATCTCAATCTAGTCAGTATTTAGAAAAAATATTGCAGTAGTATATATATTACGGTCCAAGTGGAAAAGTAAGTCATTGTGATGCAATGGGCGGACGTTGTATACAATGTCTACAATATTTGGGGCTTGGGCAAAGTAAATAATAAATATTTAATTCCCATATAGGCTAGTCATTTTAATACAATGCTAAAACTGGTGTAGGTAATTTGAGTATTAAAGTTATTTTAAAGTTGTTCTTTTTTTTAAGTTCTACGAGTTATGATACCTAAGTAGATAATCAAGAATTTGTGGGTACTTTCAAAAACAACTGCATGGCTGTTTGTTGTCTATAAATATTGAACAATTTATATCACAATTATTATTATTATCTTGGGATTCTATGCAGGCTTATTTATAATAGCCAACAATACACATACTGCTGTTTAGTGCTGTGTAATAATTGTGTATTTGTGCATGTTGTTTTCAAAATGGAAAATAGTAATACATTAATGAATCTTTTAAATAATATTTTAGACATTAAAAAACCTAACAGTACATATTTAAGTTTACTTCTTTGCGTATTTACAATTTTTGCGCCCTGGGTCAACCATAATTTTACGCCCCCCCCCCCCCCACCAAAAAATTGATCCACTTTTTTGATTTTCTTAACACATTTTTAGTTATAATTCTTTATGGTTAAGTCATGGTTGTTTATTTATAACCGTGGTTATGTTAAAACAATATTAATTATATTCCATGTTAGGAGCTAGCCCTTATCCGTTACCGTTGCACTGTTAAGTTCACAAGGGTCGAGTCATAGCACAAATTCTTCCCAAAAAAAAAAATATTTATTGATACAACACTACACTGAGTTACCGCAGGGGGTCCGGTCGCCCCCTAAGTAGATCAATATTTGGACATCTGGGGCAAATGTCCCCATTGCTCCCCCCCCCTAAATACGCACCTGCATATTGAACTTAAATCATATTTAAAAGAATTGAAATGGAAAAAAATTAAAACTCCCGAATGATTATAAATTGATTAAGAAGTATGATATAATGAAAGTGTGTAATGTGGAATGACTTATTGTCCCAATAAATGAAGGTCACCAAATTAGCGTAACAAAGAACTTCTTAATATCTTCCAAAACTCATTAATCAGTTGGGCCCGGAGGCCATTGTAGAATTGAACACGAGTTAAATAATAAATATAAAAATATAACAAAGATAAGTTCAACATTATTACAGTAGAAATCAATTAACCATTTGCAAAGAGAAATTTGAAAATGTTGGTGAAATTCCCAATATTCAGTTGTCACTAAGAGAAGTAGTTTTTGAATCTAGGAGGCTAAAGCTATGATACCTGCACTCATGATCAAAATGGGAAACAAGGAGATGCACAATTAAAGCAGCTGGAATTTTAGGAAACTCTAAATGCCATAATGGTAATACTTGTAAATAGTATTTAAAAAGAAAATTAAGAAATTAAACTTTATGTTTCAATATTAAAAAAAAGTGAATACAAATAAAATATTCTCCATTTTGTTTACTAGACTAAATACTAACTACTAAACTGACCATTTATTCACTTGGATCATAACATATATAATATCATAAATAAGTAGTTTCTCTAGTTATTTCAACAATGGTGAGATTTATAATCCTATACATCAATGCTATTACTAGACTAAAAGATATGACCATGGGTTGAATAAAATGGGAAAGTGAAATTTTAAAACAAAACAATATACAAGTAATCATACAAATAGAAATGGAAAAAGATTATAAAAGGATTTTAAGAAAAATTGGGTTGAAAGTTGTAAATCATTTTAAAAATAATTCTTTAATAATAAGTGATCACTTCTGTCCACCAAGACAATAAAATACAATATTGAATTATAAATAATTCTATTAATGTAACATTCATAATAATTTATATTTTGTATTTAAGAAAAGCTGTGTGGGTTGTGATGTAAAATATATTATTAAATTATAATACTTATTTAAGAAAATAAATATAATATGGTCTAATGTTAAATCATACAATAATTACTATACTTATGATTTAGAATAAATATATTTCATTAAAGAATTAAATTTAACGGACATATAACAAAACAATTAATTACAAAAAAATAAAAACTATCATAACAATTTAAAAAATTATAATAGCATTTATTCTTGAATCTTGAAAATTTGTTAATTGTATGTTTTAATTGCATTTTTCAATGTTTATTAATATTACTCTTTGTGGTTGTCAAAAAATTTAGAAATATTATCTTATAACATAACAATTTCTTCAGTTTGAGTAGATTATTCAATAATATTAATACTATAGATACTTTTACTTTTGGTTTTGGTTCCAATATAGCTTAAATATTATAATATACTTCATTTCATCTATTGTATACAGCTAATATTGAATTGTATTTTATTATTATTGACTAATACATGGTGTTTAAGAATTTAAATACTTGAATAATTATTTATCTAACAATTTATTTAGGACAAGCATTTTTTGATGTTAATGTAGATCATAAATGAAATAACTAAACAATTCCTTAAAAATGTTATTGTGAGGTTAATTTCCTTAATAGAAATATTTCATAGTACAAGTATAATAGTTCTCAATTTATATCATACGGTTCATAAAAAAAATATGTAAGCATATTAGGTACATTATTAGAAAAAAATATCATCATTTGGCGAAACAAATGGGTATAGTAAATAAAATTAGAGTGTACGTAATTTCATGGTAAATTTTTGATATAATATCTAAGCGACCTATAATATATTTTTATTAATTATTACAATGCTTATTAATAATATATTTCATACTAAAAATTATTTATAGTAAGTCTATTAAATTAAATTTATTGTACAAATCAATTTTTAATAGTTAATCTAAACTAATAAATAACTAAGAGAGATTCACGAAATAAAATTTATTTAAATAATGAATAATAATCGGTTCTAAATTTATAAAAGTAACATTTCTGAAATAATAATAGTAAAATAGAAAAATGTAATCTTATGAAAGACCTAATATAATACATCAATATAATATGTGAACAATTAACAAGATTGAAATAAATTGAAGTAAACAAACATTATTACCTTAAACGTTGAACGTACTGGTGGTGGAGATGCTGATTTTGGAGGTCTAGCAGGAATAAAAGGTTTGTCAATGACGACATTCTCATCTTCTTGAAAACTTGACTCGATGTCAAAATCATTAAAATTTTGATAATGCATTGAAATAGCAAAGTTATAAAATAAACACTTGATAAAAAACAAAATTTATCTTGCAAAAATAAAAATTTTTATAGTATTATCACTGCACTCAAGATCAAATCTTATCAAAAATTATGCTCTTCTAGTCACTTCAATGGAAGAATGTTTCTTACGTGGTTGATTTTAGACAACTGAAAAATAATAATATTTTTTAATGTTTATAATTTAATAAAAAATGCACCTATAATTTATCATTTAATCCATTTCTGTGGATGAAATTATTTTATTACATATGCATACAAGATGACAGGTCACACACATTTTTCAATATTATACCTAACAAAAAATCATATTTGAGTTATTGTTGACTGTTTTTTAATGTTAAACTTATAATCTTCAATTGATATTCAAGAACAAAATATTTTGTTGTATAAATATTGAACAAAGTGAACTTTATGGATTTAGTTCTATTAAGTTAAGATAAGTAGATCGAGCTATAATTATAAATGAAAACTAATTTTTTAAATAAGAAGATAATCAGAGTGAAATAATAGAAAAGTACCCTTAAAATGTTGTGGTTCACTGTTACGCACTTATAAATATATAACAGTTATTAATAATCCAATGTTTGAATATCAACATTTTTAAAATAATGATCTATTGAAGAATATATAATTAAAGTTATATTTAACCACTTTAATACAGTGAAATATGTATTTAATATATCAAATAAAATAATTGATATGTTTTGATAAGATGTTATAAATACTTCAGTGTATATAAATTTATAAAAATATAGGTGAGAAAATTAGGGCATTATTAGGTATATCACCATATATATATATATATATATATATAATTAAAATAAAATGAATAAATAATATCCAATAAAGTAATTCGTATACAAACGGATAACAGACAATAGTTAACATATTGTACATTTTAAATGTAGATATTATTTTAAAATGGTATTTTAAGTAACAAGGCCGTACTCAGAACAAATTGATGGGTGTAGAGGGAAGGGACCCTTAACCACACAGGTACGGCCTAGAAAAGTGGTACTTATTTTATATGATGTTTAAGACATTATTTAATTGATACGTTTTAACAATGTAACAAGACAAATTCAAAAGAATCTCTATGTATAATATAAATTATATTATTTAAAGGCAATACATGTAATGTTAATTTATTTATATAGAATTGGAACAATTGAATTGACTTAATACTTATTTATAAAACTTTTATAAAAAATGGATTTTTTTTTAAGCATTGATTTATTTGTTTAAATATTATTTTAATTGTAAAATTAACTAACCAAATGTTTCAAAATATGGTTACAAAAATGTACAAGCGCAAAATATTTAACAATTTATTATTTTTTATTAGATACAGAAATATAAAATAAAAATTCACAATATCTTAGAAAAATATATGTCATAAATACACAAATTAATATTCTGTGTCTTTATTATACTTACCTTTCCTTAATATCCAAAGTGGTGATATTTAGTAAAATATTCAGTGTTGTAAAATATGGTGATGTATCATTTAAAAGCTTAAGTCACTTTGTCTTTTGTTATTGTCAAAACAATAGTATTTAATATAAAAACGCATTAAATAATATTAAATCAAATTTAGTATAAAATATACTCAAAAATTAAATATATTGGATAAAAAACCCTACAAATAAATTATATACAACTATACACCTACAGTCTTTCTCAAAAATTAAAATGTTCACAAAAAACAATAAATTTAATAAAACTTTAAACTATTAGTTTATTACTAAAAAAAAAAACCATTATACGAGTATGCGAGTACCTATAGCAATCGTTACGTTTGTCACATTCAAATTCAAATTAATAGCCATTATTTTTTATTATTTTATGATATTTATTAACTGATAATTGTACTGAAAACACAAGCATACATCAGTGTGTTTAATGTTAGAGTTGGGTTGCAGATAAAGCCCTATTACTTAATTAATTTAAAGAAACTATGGACATGTACTCTGAATAAATATACTATATAAATAACTTTTTAATGTACTAAATAATTTGAACAGTAAAAACAAGGACAAAAAATAAATCCAATCGTATGACTGACTACATAGAGATTTTTTTTAGGAATTTGAGAAGTTAAATATTAGTACCAATATTGGTATCTAAGACTTAGGAACAATAAAACATTAATTTGACCATTAATTCATTCAATATTAGATTTTAAACTTGATAATTTAGAAAACAAATAGATGAAGTTGTATTAAAAACCATTAATTTTGTTATCCATTGATTACTAATAGTTACATAATATGATTACATTAATGATTATCAACTTATATACAATTTTAATCATCAAGTTTAAATTTAAATCACAAATTACTTTATTCATAAATACCTATAACTAATTGCAGTAGCTCCACTAAATTAAACCTAAAGCAAATGATTTTACCATTAATTAAAAAACCTACTAAGTGCTCTCCTAAGTATTATATCATTTATCTTACTGCCTTCCCAGCAATATTTAATGGTCAAAAAAACTCTTTCAAGAATTATTTTTTAGCATTTGATATATTTCTAAATATAAAAATAAATGTTGAGGTGCTGTTAGTAAATTGTAAGTTGAATTATATTACTTGTTCTTATATCAAATTTCCTTAAGAGGACGTTACACATACATATTTTGCTGTCTCCACCTTACAAGTGCATAACACACCGAATTGTACGCTCAGCAGATCACGATTAGCTCTGTTAGTTTAAAATCTAAAGTGAATTGCCCTATTATAAAATTTAAAGCAAAGTTTATCTATCTAGAGCATTTCATAATTTGTATTATTATATTTTAATTTTAAAGCAAATTATGAGCATTTTAAAATTGTAAATTGTTTATATACATTGTATACATTGTCTGTGTAACGTCCTCTTAATGTTAATACAAATAGATTCCTAAGATTTTAATAATAAAAAAATGCTATACATAAATAGATTGAAAATAATCTTCAGTAAAAGAACTTAAGTAGAAATAATATCTAAGAATAATAAAAAATAATAACAATGATAATGAAGTTGTTGAATATTAGGTTGATGTAAAATTAAAATTATTAAAAAAAATTATTAATTCTAAAGACATATTATCCAATAATATTTTTTCTTATATATTGATAATTTGTTTATCATAGGTAGGTACTGATAATTTATTATAAATAAATACATTTTAATTTATAGAATATTTTTTAAAAAAACAACATACAAAAAATACCATTTTCTAGGTATATACAAAATAATAATACTATCTTATTCAGCAAATTGAAATTCAACACCGTTAATAAATTAAAAAATATGTAGGTATCTATTACATTTTAATAGGTACATTCACTAGTAATTCTAATGTATTCATATTTTCATATTGTATGTATTACTCTATGTTGTACTTAATAGGATGAGTTAACCATTTACTTACCTTGCGTAAAGCTGATCTTCAAAACTTCTTTAATACTAATTATTAAATAACTGATATTTTCCAAAATTCTTGATAAAAATTTGTTATAAATAACGAAGAAACCAAAAATTTTTCTGGTTTAAGAACAACAATTATAGATATACCATTAGTAAAATACCAAAAATTATATTTATCTTTGTTAAGTGTTATCCCAAAATAAACGTGTCATAAAGCAGAAAATAATATAATATAATTTACCATAAATCAAACAAAAGACAAAATCCAATTTTCAAATATCATCTATCTATATGAAATTTGGAATATTACACAGAATTAAAAATAAAAATCTATAAGTTCTATATTAGCATCTATAAATTTACCATAGAAAAACAATTTAAATAATTCGATATATACTCTGTCACAAAAGAGAACAATCTGTAGGCCATCCGATTTTGGGTCAGAGCTAAGCATCCCTTATCAACTATCTAGTGTTAGCATGATCACGTGGTTCTCGGGGAGCCAATGGCATCATTCATTCACAATGCACAAAAAGTGATTGTTTTCTTTAGAGACAGAGTATAGGTATTAATAAATTGCATACAATAATTGTCAGTTATTGATTATTACTATAAAAATAACTTATATTCTAAGTATCTATAAAATAGGAAATAACCTAATTAATTTGAATAAAAATACAAGTCATAAGGGATAAGAACAAATTATATGAAAACTTCTTATAGAACAGATTCAATCAAATTTGTAGTTTTTTAATAGTAAAAATACAGAAATTCCCATATAAAAGAATTTATGTACTTTTTATCCAAAAGCATTGGCGTCATTTAGGTGGCGGAGTAGGGGCAGCAAGGTAGGCATTTACCCGTTTTGTAAAGATGAACAATGGGCCTGGTGCCCAGTTGTTGCCGCACAACAATTATTATATTTTATAAGAGTTAAACATGTATACTTTATAATATTTTGATAAAAATTGTCGGAATATATTTAGGTATATTTAGACAAATTAGGAGACTTTCATGAAAGTGGTATGTATATATTTTATGAAGGAAAAGGAATATATTGTTCATTGTCGTATGTTGTATATATAACAATAATAATAATTAATATCAATATCATAATGCCATGTAGTTTTATTTCTAAAATCTAAAATGAATACAAATTTTAAAAACAACAACCAATTGGCACTCGTGACTGTTGTGTACAGTGTTCTATTCTTCATTGTGTTGAATTTAGTTTGGACAGTTTAGTATATTAAAATATAATTTTTTTGGCGTGTTTTCATTCATTTTTAGTATGAACTAACATCTTAAAAAATTGAAATGGATGGTGTGGTGAAAACAGAATGAGCCAGAAACAAAAGTTAGAGCAAATTGCTCAAAAATTGGAAACAATTTCTAATGTGTTTAAAAAAACAGACAAAACTAGAACCGGTAAGCAAGAAATAAAAATAATATTTTACAGATTTTATTTTGTATGTACAGTTGATTTATAAAATACCTTCTACAGAGGTAGTTTATAAACTGTTTAATTTATACCTTAAATTTTCGAATAATCTTGTTACCTAGTGTTTAAAAAGGGTGCAACAATGATATGCATATTATCCACATAAATATGTTCTTGCGAGAGGGCTTTTCTCAAGTAACCCATTTGAGCTGGTCAAAACTTAAAGCCCCCTCTATTGAAAACTAAAATTAAGCCACTGGTTTAAAGTAATGAATATGTGAATACATTAAATAAACACAAAAATATACTCATTATGCATAAAACAAGTGTAATTATATTGAATAATGCACAATAGTTTATTTTAACTGATAATTTGTCTTTGTCTTACATACATGGAATATAGTAAAATTCAATCTCAGATTGTCATCACAAAATTTCAAAATAACATATGGGGTGATTTTTAAGGATAATTGATTTATTGACCGCAACTAAATCAATTCAGCTCATTATTTGAATGTTAACACGAGATCTCTAAACATACCTCATTACACTTATTTAATTATTTAATTTGTCTTTTTAAGTTCATCTGTTATAAGACTAACGATTTATATTATGTTGATATTATAATATCATATTGATTGTTATGTGACTTTAACCAGTGTTGCTAATGGTAATTAACTAATATCATGTAGCTTCAAAAGTCAAAACACTGTAATACGTTCTGTAGGGGCAGAGGTCAAGTTATGTCAATTAACTTGAACATTTTTACGCAAAATATATTTTACACATATAATTGTACACCGGACCGTAGGTACTTTACTACCCATAGACTAAAGTCAACAGCTTTTTCTGAATATTTTCACTATAAACTAGGTACCTATGTTTATTAGATTTACATAAATATTGACAGTAAGTATTGTAATGTGTTAGAACACATGTCCAATACCCAGAGTGAAATAGCAACAATACGTAATAACTTTATAATACAACTTTTTAAAATTGTGTAGATATGTTTTACATTAGTCACATGCTGCCATTTACTAGGTATCAGGTAAAATGTTAATTTTTCCATAATAATATTTTCAATTTATACTGAAACTGAGTGGCTGAACATTTTGGGTAAATAGGTATTTTAACCAATTTATAAATCAATTTAATGATGTATTAAAACGTAATACAAACTATTCAATATCTCAAATAACCCTGATTAAATTTTGAAATAAAATAGGTAGGTATAATTAGTTTAACTTACTTCGCAAATTTACTTATCGTCTGGAAATATGTAAGCACCGTAGTTTTCAAGTTTCAATTTTATATTTACAGACATTACACTCACGACTATGAGAGTATGAGACATTTAAACGGAACACGCATCAAAGCAAAATCTCAAATCTTTAATGATTGTTTATTGACTGGTGTCTACACATTAAAATAAAACATTTTTTAATTTCTATAACGTGCAATGAGAAATGGCAATCGAACAATCAAAACACAACATTATTATTATACGTGAAAACTGTATTCAGAATTCGTGAATCATTATGATAAATATTAAATTGTAAAATCTTTGACCATATTACACCATGAACATTATATTATCGGTAAGTATTAAATGGTAAATAATAATATCGACAAACTTGGTGAACATCGATAATCGATATAACAATGTTTTGTATGAAATCTATATCACCGGCCAGTGTTACCATGTTAAGCAGGTTAAAAGTTATCGTAGATTGTTCGAATTGTTAAAAATGATCATAATAATTATTATTATCACACATGGGACGGGACGATGGCACGCCAAAAAATCACCCGACATAAAGCCATGCTATAGTGACACAAGGTCATACGACTTGACACCATCATCATAATCCGACAAAATGTAATCGTACCACACTACCAAACGTATGACACGATGTGGTACAGTTTTTAATATTTAATATTTATACTGACAAAAGTCACTTAATAGGCGATAGGTATATGTGGCCCTAATAAATATATCCCGGTAAAAAAAAAATACCTATCCGCCCATGGGCGAAGGGAGGTCCCTTGAGCTACTATATTTGTGTTACTTAAATGAAGTTTACGAGTTAGGTTATGCATATATTTCCTGGTTCGTCCTATAACATCCAAAGTAGATACAAATATGTTTCACACTTCTCTGATGTCATACACAAAATTTTATTTTGCTATTTTTTTTACATATTTACGGTCTTTACCGCTATTTTGCTAATTTAAGGGTTTTAGTGCTATTTTTTGGGTATATTTTCATATAATTGCATATAGTAGGAGCTATTTTGGAGTTATAAATGCTGTTAATGAGCATATTTTTAAAAACTAAATTACCTACCAAACAGCCGTCTACGAGTATGTGAACGAAAACAAATTGTTTTATGTTAAAATCATGTCAGTCACATCGTACTATCGAACTGTCATCGGATTCGTTGTATTATCGTGTTGTTGTATTAACTATGTACTAATAACTGAAAAAATCTGTACAATTAAATATATCTTAAATTTCATGTTCAAAAAAATTCGTTGAAAATTTTATTTTGCATATTTTCCAATTTGTAGTGCTATTTATAGCGCTTATATTAATGTTTTTATGAGCATATTTAAGCTCTAAAAATGAATATTTTTAGTGCTTTAACTTCCGAGTTCTGATTATATACTAATATTGAAATATTGTTTTTACCTTGTGACCTGTTCCTAAAAACAATGACAGTAATTTATTTTTGCACTATCATTTTTAAAACACTGACTTGTATAGTTTTCAAAAAAAGTTATTGAAAAATTTGTTATGAGTGCGTCAAAATAGAGAGTTGTGCGCATGCAAAAAACACCGAAAATTGTGCACTCCGTTAGACTATGACGAATGGTACGATAACACTCTTTTAGTCTTATAAGTCTATATTTTTCAACGATAATTCTTTTCAAGAACATAAGTCCGTGATAAATTAAATAGGTGCCTATGTTAGGAGCTTCACGATACCCATTTCTGTGACATAAGCATTTCGTCAACAGCGACAACAGGTGAGCAGTAGAATGCCAGTTGAGTCGGGCATCATGCGTCCGGCCGAATTCCCTTTTTACTCACATAATATAAAAATACCTCCGCGGAGGTTCACGTTCGACGTCCGTGGGCGATACTGTTGTCCGCTCAGCCACTTGTCGTCTATAAGGACCACGAGCGCCAAAGTGGCCGTTTGACCGTTTCCCGCTTACTGCGTAACCGCGAGGCTACGCCGCCGTCGACGACCATCGATTACAATATTATCGATTTTCCGACCTAGCGAAATCTTAAGCCCGTATACGAAGCTGACGCCAACGCGGACGTGCCAGTCCTGACTCCTGACTGCTGCGAGACCGACGACACCCTTGAGGGCAACGACAACCCGAAGCCGCCGGAACCGTTTGGCCGCCCGATGACTCCGTCTTAGGTGTGGCGGGTGACGAGTCTGGCTCACTTGAAACCCTGAGCTACCGGTTACCACACCTTCCTGTACTCCCAGTATTGCCGTCACTGGCATAGGGCATGGTCCAACACCCGTTCACGCCTCTACCGACTTAAAGGAGCTTCACTGCAGGAACGAGCCACCAGCTGCATCCAAGTGCATTCACCGCTTGGTCCCGGAGACATACACATACCGTACATGTGACTGACTCTGGGACGCTTGGCCCCTGGCCTGAATAAATTCCAACACTAGTGTGAGTAGTGTCCCAAATAAATCTTAGACAGACACCATCCACAGGGTTGGTTGTCCGTTTTATTGGCTTAAACATCAGTTGATAATATTAATTAGGTATATATATTTAAATTTAAAACTTATCTTTTTCAAAAGCTTTATCCAGGTTACTGAATATAATTCAAGATGATAAATACAGAATACAGAAATAGTAGACAACTGCTTGAAATATTCTAAATTCTTACCACTATTCAACTATTGCATCATCTCCTGCTGGCACTTCAGCTGTCAACTCGTTTACTACCTATGTTGGTACTTAAAACAATTGTTTTTGGTTTGTTATTTATTTATTCATACCTAAAAATAATGATATTTATTTAGTGGTACATATAGGTACATGGTCTCCTAGTTTTTATAATCATATTTTAGTTTAAAATATAAACTATCAGAGCCCGTAGTACTGCTTTATTTTTTGGATTTGAACGAAAAAAATGACCAGCGGTTACAATTTTAATAGGTATTAAAGTTGTATTATTATAGTATTTATTTTTAATTTTCCGACAAAAACTTAATTCCCTTTGATGATAGTTAGTTAATTTAGATGATTTTTGTCGATATCATTATAAAAGATACTGAACATAGTTGGGCTCAAATATACGATGGTATTTTGGCGGGTGGCAGTTCATCGGATTATGATAATGGCATTTTGTCAAAATGGCCTATTCTTGGTATTCTATGGGCTTGTGTCGTGTGGCTTTTTGAGGTGTTCGACTTG
The DNA here is from genome assembly GCF_001856785.1 of Myzus persicae. Classification (NCBI taxonomy): domain Eukaryota; kingdom Metazoa; phylum Arthropoda; class Insecta; order Hemiptera; family Aphididae; genus Myzus; species Myzus persicae. Next base: position 344,472 of record NW_019102619.1, on the reverse strand, counting down.
ATAATACGTAAATATTTCAGAAAACTGACTAGAATTCGTTGCAATGACTAGAATGTCACTATCAATCATAAAGTTACAGTAAGACACCAAACATCTAAAACATTTTTTTTATCAATAATCATCGTGGTAAGGTGATTTATAATTTATTTCGTATCATGAACTAGAAGTTAGTGCAACAAAATTATCTTACGAACCAGAGTTAGTGAAAACTTCAAATTAAGGGAAATATTTACTCTCAGATTTTAACCCCTGGTAATTTTGGCCGCTGGGCGCTGGGTCATATCAACGTACCGCCCAAACTCCTCGACGGCATAGGGCCAGATCCTAGTTACAACCAACATCTGTACTCTGTAGAGAATAGATCTTGGATCCAATCCACCTAGCAAGTCGCAAAGGCATATGTCGGTATATAATATTATCTTAGTGCTTATCACGGACTATAGATAGACCTATTATCTATTATCTCACCAGCAACCATATAATTGATATGTTATGAACTTGTGATAGCATAATACTAAATTTAAGTATTAACTAAATATCTAATGTACTTTTCATCTGATTCCTACGAAATCTTCATCGAGTTAGTTAAAAAGTATTTCCCATTAAATTTTAACTTATTAGTTCAATGAATTTAGTTCAATCTGTACCTTAGTTTTGTTAGTAAGCCGTAAGTAATAACACATTTTGAGCAAAAATGTCTTATGATTTTAAGAAAGAAGAAGATGTTAAGGAATATATTAAAAACTTAGGGATTGAATATAGATTTGGCTGTTTTAGTGAAAAAGATGCTCAAAGTAAATTCAGAAATCGATATTTATTTTTTTTATTTTAAATATTTGAAGTAACAGAACTTGTATTATTATACGATTTGTAGCATGTCAGTTGCTTGGTGACTACTTAGAGACTATAGAAAACAACCCAGATAAGGCAGCCAAAATATATAAAGAAAATTGTGATGAACGGAACTTTGGTCGCAGTTGCTATAAGTATGCTTCCTATGTGGAAAAAAATAACTTGAAAAATCTCAAACCAGTAATTCCTGAGGTAATGAGAATATTTATTTTAGTGAATACCTATCCATTAAAAGTTTTTTGTTATTCAACATTACAACTGTGAAGTATATATTATATTTATAGATGATAAGATATTTTGAGAAAGGTTGTGAATATAATTGGTCTGATGGATGTTTTGCTGCTGGAATGAAACTGCGTTATCACAGTGACTCAATAACTGATGTTGATGAAAGAACAAAAAGTTTACTTAAAGCAAGTTTTTAGGTAATACTTAATTTAAATTAGATTTTTAAATAACAAAACCTGTCTGTTTTAGAGTCTGCAATACTTAGAAAAAGCATGTGACAACAGGCATTCAGAAGCATGTTATGTAGCCAGCAATATTCATTTTGTTGGCATTAAGGAAATTGGATTAGAACCTAATAAGCCCAAATTTTTAGAATACTCAATAAAAGCATGTGATCAAAATGAATTGAAAGGTTGTGTTAATGCATCAATTATATATAATAAAGGTGATGGTGTACCTAAAGATTTAAATCTTGCTCAGAAGTATAAAGACAGAGCATTAGATATACAAAAACAAATCAAAGAAGAAAAAGGTGTTAAGTTTAGTTAATGGCTTTACTAGGATCTTTTAATAATTGTTATTAGTTATCATTAAAAAAACAAAAATGATGAGTTGTATATTGTTTGTTGATTATTCTAATCAGTGATATTGTTCATTGATTATTGATATTGATATTAAATATTAATAAAGTTTACATGTTTATTAGACTCTAAGTTGTGAAAAATTGTCATAATTTACATTTTATACCTAAAGGATTTGATAGACGGTATGAAATGAAATACCAGTCAGAATACAATATATAACTAGTATAAACATACATTTTTTGCAAAATAATCTTATATGATTGTATAAATAAGTCAATCATAACAAATATAGCTTTATAAAATCTATTCTGTTGCCAATATTTCTAACCAAAAAAGGGGGAAAGTAGGTTTAGTAATAACCGTTTAGCAGTAAAGTAAGTAGTAGGTGTCTAGTGTATCTCGTCATTGAGTAAGTCACTGTGAGCTAAGTTTTAAATTTAAATTCAATGATCAATCATTGCATACGAAAAACAATTCTGAGCAAAGACCTGACAGCTTATATTACAAAGTATGTTTTCTGAAATATTTATATTGCTGTCAATGAAATCTATTTTAGTAATATTAATATTTAATAGTAGGTTTGTGGTATATTTGGTAATAGCATAAAAATAATCTTGATGTTGTGAAGATATCAATGACATTGGGTATAAAATATAATAATTGAAATAAGTTTAGAACTTCCACAAAATAATGAAAATCATTATTCTTTATTTAAATATCTACTTCACTCAAATTTGAATTTGAAATGTCATTAAAATATTGTGGTCGTGGATTCTTTGTTTCCAGAATTTGTCAGAAATTGGTATAGCATAAGTATTCCCAAATATTAAGAAAAGTACTTGGACATTATTACTTTGTAAGACCCCTTACACTGAATATACTAGATTCACTTTTGTAACAGAAAAGATATTGAAGTTAAAATCAAAACATTTTGTCTACTATGGAAAATATCTTCATACATACACACAAAAAAACATTGTAAAATTAAACATTCATCTGTCATACTTTATAGCTTTTAAAGTTATTCATTGCTCAGTCTAAAAAATATTGTAACGCAGATTTTGATTTTATTGTCGTTACAAGTGACTTTCCATAAACATAATATTTATAACCTTAAAATTAGTGTTATTCATTTATAAGGAATAAATAGTAATTAGTGTAGTGTTTAAAGTTAAAGTAATATTAACAGATTTAAGATAATAAAACAAGTTGTACATTTTAATGAAACTTATTTAAACAAATTCATTTTTGTCATTTAATGATAAATACATATATAACATATTTCTATTATTTATAAAATAGTTAATTCTGTACAAGTTAGAACTAATTAACATTTAGTTATTTACAGGAAAAAAATGTACACATTCAACAGTTATTTTGATGATTGTCATGATAATAACATAATAACAAAAAATAAAACATTTTTTATTTATCTCTTATTTTTCCTCCTATTAATAATATTGGGTCTTGATGGAGATTGTTCAGTTTCAGCAGACCTAATTTTCTCATCAAATTCCTTACAGATATCATTAAACATTTCTCCATTTTTAGTAGCCATCATAACAATGTGTTTTTCAAAAGCTTTGGGTACTAATGTTTTCAAAATCTTTAAGTCTTCATTGCTCACTTCACCACGGTCCAATCCTAAAGTGAAACCCATAGTTTTCAAAATTTCAGTGTCGTCAACCATGCTAAATTTATCATTGAAACTCATTCCATATTGTTTTTGGTCTTCTGATATTTCTATTTCAACAGATGTATCTTCATTTGCACTAATTGCCATAAAAGGTAGATTGACAAATGTATTATTAGGTGGAGGGCCAAATTCATTTTCCATATCCTGATTACGTTGAACTAAGCGTTTGATAGCTACTTCTTGCATAATGATCTCTTGAAGAGCTAAAAGTTTTCTTTTCACACTATTGAGGCGGTTTTCTTTTTCTTGAACAAGATATACACTGTTTTGTATGGACCCAGTTGGTAACCCTTTCCAGGTTATATCTTTTTTATTCTTGGCAATTATATCTAAAGCCATTAATACATTCAAGGCATCATACACACGGCGTCTAATATTTTTTTGATCATATAGAAAGGTAGGACTATCACTTTTGCCAACACATTCAGCTACTAATTCATCTGCTACTTCTTTGTATGTGGTAACCATTTTAGTTTTAACCTTATCACATACTCTTTTTGAGAAATGTCTCAAACCTTTGTTAGCTTTTATGGGACGAACTTTATATGGGCTTTTTTCATTAGTATATGTAGAACGAAATTCATTCGAAGTAAGTTGCATAGGTAAATAAGAAATCTTTGTAGAATCAAGAAGTTTTTTAGTAGTTTTGGTCATACGACCTTCTAATAAATCATTTAAAATGTCTGTTCGTACAACAACATCGGAGTTGACGTCATTATGCAATTTACTTTTAATGGGTTCTTCATGTCTTATGTCTTCTATGAATTCTAAATCACTATCACTAGATTGATCTAAATCATCACCACGGACGACAATAACTTCAGGATCTTCTTGATATTCACAATTTATTTCTAGATCATCATAACTTGAATCTGACATAGGTTCATCTTTTGTCTCTGATGAACTGTCATCAAAGAACTCTGGAGAAACAGTGATAATTTCAGTGTTGTTTTCTTTTAAGTCGCTCATTCTAATAATTTTTCTCATTGGCTTTTGTTGCTGTTTTTCATTAAGATCCTTCACTTCTGGTTTTCCATGGCCACCATTTACACTACGATTTCTAGTTGGGAAACGGACAACTTGAGAGTTAGCACGGCGGTCTTTTACCACAAACTTTCCTCTGCCTGACATGATGTTGTCAATTTAACTTCATAGAGCATCTGCGAAAAAAATTAAAATAATTATACAACATTTTTTGATATAGGTACCTAGGCAGTCTAAAACAAATTGTTTGATTTTAAGTTCTTAGTGGGCCACATAATAAATTCTAGAGGGTCACAGATTAAGTAAGGTTAGAACATAAAGTTAACAATCAGTCATCTGTTAGCAAAAAATGGATTAAATAATTAAAATTCGATATTAGAATGAAACATGAGGGTTTTGAAAGAAAAAACCTGTGCATAACAAAATCTACAAACGAATGATTTAAGGGCACTGTATTTAGGAGGAGGAACCATGACTCTAAATAACTTTTTTAGCAATGGAGGTGACTCTAACCGTGTGAGCCTATAACATGGTGAAAGTGGTCTATATTTAAATATGTAATAAGTAGTAAAACACAGTGAGCAGACACAAGAGTGACTAAATTATGCCAGGAACGATTGTAAACCTTGGAGATTAGAGCCTCCGAACTTAGGGGAATTGACATGACATGGAATTTGAAAAAAAGCACGCGATCAGTTCACCTGGGACGACATTCGGCACCGGTTTCAACATACCTGGTTGTGCTGAGAGTGCTCGACTGCATAGCCCGAGTGCGCATTGACACCAACCGACATTCAAACAGATCTGAACCGTTGCAAATTGCTACAGGTCGAGACTGTCGTCGAAGCTGGGAATGTCGACAGTCGACAGCCGACACGGAAGTCGAATCGGATATTCGGATCCCGGACCCGGACGGCGGCGAATAATACGAATTACGAACGTGCAAACAAATTTCCTCGCATTTCATGGAACAGTAAAACCTGTAACCACGACGGGCGCAGGCTGTTATCACAACGAAGTACGAGTCCTTGCCGTTATCAATTTGCTCGTGGTGCCGCGCGCCCGCGCGACAGCCGCGCCAGTCACGGAATATGTTGTTGTTGTTGTTGTTTGTTGTTTACACCGCTCATCATAACGTTGGACGGAGGAGACTCGCGCACGCACAGGCACAGTTCGTCATGATGACGGGGGAGGGGGGACAGGCTACCAGTACGCCGTCTGCCACATAAAACCGAAACCCAAAATGGCCGACCGCCGTACGGTCATAACGACGCCGCAGTAGCTTTTTTCGTCGGAACGTTACGTGCCGCGAGCTTTCTACGTCGTCCGGACAGCAAATAGAGCACTGAGCACGACGCACTAGGACAGTGGTGAGTACAAGCCGTTCGCGACCTCGTCCGCCGTTTTCCGGTCGCCGGCGTTATTTTTTGGTTGGTATGGGGACCGGGAGGCCGTCGGCCAACACTGGGACGACAATGCTGTGCAGGCAAATGTTTTTTCATATTGGCAACTTTGGTTCCGACCGTTACAGGTTGTCCATTTTTCGGCGGACACGGACGGACGTTATTTTTTCTCGCCCGCGCTACTATATTGCGCGTGTAAATGTGAATTTCGTAATTTGTACGGTGTCGCCCGACCACTCGATCTGCGAAGTGCGCGAAGCTCACCCGGGCCGGTCGTCGCGATTCCGGACGGTACTGTTTTTCCGGCGGAGTGCGGCCGCGACGCCTCGTAGACCCGTTAATTTCTGTACCAGTTTTCAGTTTTTTACTCACGACGTCTTTACAGTAAAAATTACTAATTCCCGCCGACGACTTGGCTTGTTAATTGGCCTCGAGTCGTTATGAAATCGGTGACGATACGTTACACGTACCGTAACGGCGGACGAACGCGTCTTCTTGACGAAAGAGTAATTCGTTATAAGGTTTTAGTCTCTAGCTGGGCCGATTTGCCGAGCTTTTGATTTTTTTTTTTTGCAATTTCTCCGTCAACGTCACATCGAGAAAATCGTAACATATATTTTATATTATTTATTTTGTTAATGAACAGAACGATGATGTCCGAAAAATCACTGTTGTTTCGCGTATACCCTCTAATTGCTTTTGTTGAAGACGGTCGCAGGTATCCGATCGATATATTACACCCAATCAGTTACTACATTTTTAGTGCAATAAACCGTGTGAAGGAACATAATTTTAATTATTATTTTATAGTTTTTCCAATGTTATAATCAAAAAAGTTCGTTTATTGTTGATGTTTCGTGATTGCAGTCTTTGCCATCAATCATCCAACCACTTTTTCCCTCCAAAAGTATATTCATTGGAATATTGTTATTAATAATAATATTTATTTAGTTTTGTGTCTAGTTTGTTAAACTCTCAAGTTACCTTCAATAGAGGATTTGACTCTGCTTTTAGTCTGTCCAAACAAAATCCGAATCATTTTCTTGTTTAACCACCAGATACCAGAATTTGCAATATTGTTTACATATCTGTTAACTTTTTAAATCAATTTGTTTTAATTGTCTTGTAATATTATTGAGCTTATGTTACAATTTACTGTCATATTACTAATCCGAGGTTTTTCAATCCAATATAATATTATGAATATAAATACCTATGAGTTAGTACATTGTTTTCAACTTAACGAGTCCACCGTTTAGAATTTAAATCTCATCTGCAATGTATTTTTTATTATTGTCTAATCAGAATAGTTAACTTACTAGCTTACTCGGTGATATCAGTTTAAGTTTACTAAATTGTTAACTTTAAAATTAGATTATTGTGGTTAATTAACTGAATTTCTGAATTTTTTTTCAGAAATTTAACTACTTAACAAGTTATTATGGCAACTGATCTAGAACATGAAAGGTCTTCGACAACAACATCAAATACATGTTTAATCTGTGATGGTAGCACAGGAGTGTCAGCTCGAAATGCTATCTCTATATTTCAGCACCGTGTGCATTCTTCAGACCGTACTGTGGTTAAAGTAATCGATGGTGTCCTTGGTATAATCCTCTCTTCAGAAGATGTACATTCCATAGTTGTGTGCCGTCGATGTTTTAAATCTTTAAACGAAGTGGATGAACTTGAAGATCGGTTAGCTGACATTAAATTAGAGCTTACCTCTCAATATCAACGCACACTGAAGTAATAAATTTAAAAATTAAATAAAATATATGTTATTTAATAAACAAATTATTATTCTAGGAGTAAATCTGAAGGCTTAGATATTCATACTATAGACACTCTTGATGCTGAACTTGAAGTTGATACACCAAAACCAGTTAAAAAACGAGGGCGGCGTCCCAAGATCAAAGAAGAAGCAATTGATATACCTATTTCTAACGAAGAAATTTTACCCCAAATTTTACATGATGATATTGACATCAAAGAAATCGAAAAGCAGCAAAAGTGTTCATCAGTAGATAATTTAATTGAGATGTTAGAAGATGATTGCAAAGATAACAATTTAGTTTCAATTAATATGGATGAAGTGTGCTCTCAAAAACTGATCCAACCAGCCGATATCAAACAGGAATCTCTTTTACATGCTGACATGGAAAATATTGATGAAGATGATGATCTAGATGACAGCGCAATACTTGATGAAGAGGATTCAGATTATGAAGGAATTGAAGATCCTAAAAATGATGGTGCTGAGGAGGAGTCTAGCAGTCCAAAAAAACCAAAAATGACTAAGAATTCCCTAAAGAAAAAAACTCCTGAAATTCTCATACCACAAATGGTGAGTTTCTATGGGCATATTATTAATGGAAATACTTGAAGACTTATTTATGGATTTTATTCTTATAGTTGGTTCATCACGATGGAGAAGTTTACACTTGCCTGTTGTGTAGTGTAGATAATAAATTTACATCTGATGCTAGAGGTATTGTGGTTCATGCAAAAAATGTCCATCAGATTAAGTTATTTATTTGCGATATATGCGGACAAGAGTTCCTTAAAAGGTAATGCAGTAACAACGGCAATTAAAACAGAACTATCTCTCATTTATTAAGGTTTTACACTATCTTATATTTGAAGACACTTAAGTCTTATATAGAAAGATATTAATGATGAGAAACACTTTTATTTTTATTATTTTTACCAAATGATATATGATGTTTATATGTCATATCATCTAACTCGTGTACTTGTCATTTAATAATTATCACTTGGATTTCCTGGATAATTGTTACAAGTTGGGCTGCTACTTCTCCAGAGTTTACCTACTTCTTGTATTTTATTATCTATCTTTTCACCTCATGAGTATTAGGCTTAGCATTTGAGCATGGTGTCTATACTCCGCGTCACGAGAAAAGGAACCCGTTCCGCGCATGCTGACTGATGGCAGCTAGCGTTACTAGGCTAGGTAATTAGACGACGATATGTCAAATAAGTGGGGATGCGCGGAGTCGGTTGCAATTTGGTCGGGACACGGGTTCCTTCTCTCGTGGCGCGGAGTATAGTCTACATATATATTTTGGTGGTGACCTTAGCCCTAGTTACAAGTCACTGTACCAATTATGCTTGCTAAACCAGGTCATCAGAGTACTTAATTTATAAATTACATGATCATCTGAATACTTGGCCAGTACTGAAGTACACTAGTCGTAAGATCCCAGCTTTACAGTTGAGTAAAAATTGTAACTTAAGAACAAAACAACTTTTTTGCATGAATATGCGTTAGTTTGAACAACTACTCAGCAATCTTTAAGATAGAATAAGTATTTTATCAAGGACTATCGAAGTCATAATATGCATGTATTGTAATGATCAGATTTTGTTTCACTTCATCACTTTTGTAACATAGTTTATTCTATTATTACTATTAAGAGGTCGTTGTGCATTTGTTATCTCCAGTGAGCTATTTTTGATATTTTAATTTTTGAATGAATTGTTGTGAGCATTTTCAAATATTTTTATTTTACATTCTCATAACTTACTAAAATAATTAAAATATGATACGAACCGATCGTAAGAACACAGATGATATTCTTGCCTAAAAGTTTGATAATAGATCAATTCACTCTAATATCAAAACTAACACTATTGAAATTGGTGATGAATGTTAATCTGCTATGTTGTGTGTGTAAGCTGGAGACTACACTGAGATACTACATCATCTTATCATTAATTTGTGAAAGTTTCCTTTACTATATTATACTTCAAACTATACAATTAATTTTATTTAGTTCTTAAGTTAAATTTGTATAGCTTATATTAGTTTTTTTTTAGCTAATCTAATATTTGTTTATATATTTTTAATGTTGCGTGCTTTTTTCTAGGCCTGAACTGATGAAACATCTTGAACACCATGCAAATAGTGAAGATGGTAACTTTGTTTGTGACATTTGCAGTCGAGTATTTACTAATGTGCGTATGTTCAGGGTACATAAAAAAATGCATATGCCACAATCTAAAAACCATACTTGTGAAACTTGTGGCCGACAATTTGCGTAAATATAGTTAATTGATCATGTTTATTTCCAACCATTGGTGTTAAAATTAATTATTTTACAGGTCTCGGAACACATTGGAAGAACACAATAATACACATACAGGTGTGCGTCCCTATCGTTGTGAAATTTGTGGCAAAGATTTTACTTCCAAGTATACATTTAAAGCACATGAAAAGGTACATACCAATCGTGAGCGAAACTTTACTTGTATTAATTGTGGTAAAGCTTTTCTTACTGAGCAAAATCTGATACATCATGAACGCACACATTCAGGACTTAAAAATTATGTGTGCCAAAAATGTGGTAAGTGGTGTTGAATTAAATATATATTTTCTTTTGACACAAAAAATAATAATTATCTACTTTAAACATTACTTATAAACTACTGATTACCCAATAAGTACATATTATATTTATTATTTTAGATTTGTATCTTCTTAAATATCTTCATATATTCATTTTTATCCCCTTTTCAGATAATCTATAACTCCCATTTTTATGCCTTTTTTTTTTTAGATTGTTATAATAAATTATGCTTAGTTTATTTTATATTATTTCTGAGCACTGATTATATTATTTTATTTTGTTTCAAGTTGTAATAATTATGACTAATATTATTTATTATTATTTTTAGGTAAAGCTTTTGGCACTGCACGCAATTTAGAAGTACATTATGTTGTACACACAGGTTACAAACCATTTATTTGTCGTATGTGTGGCAAAGCATTTGCTAGGAAAGCTGAAATTAGGGATCACGAGCGTATTCACACTGGAGAAAAACCATATCAGTGTGAATTTTGTGGAGCAACATTCAGGTATAATTTATAAAATTTGACATTTTTTTTATCAAATATTTGACAAATAATATGCAAATTTTACTATTCACATATCTAGTCAAAGAAGCAACTTGCAATCTCATAAACGAGCTACCCACTATGATGATAAGCGTTATAAATGTACAGATTGTGGTAAAGGATTTAAGAGGCGTCGCTTATTAGACTACCATATGAAGGCTGCTCACACTGGAGAAAGACCATTCAAATGTGATGTCTGCCAAGCATCATTTATTTATCCAGAACATTTTAAAAAACATGCACGTATTCATACAGGAGAAAAACCTTATTTATGCGAAGTAAGAAATTAAGACTATACTCTGTGCCAGGCGAGAACATTACCGTTTTGCACATGCAGACTGATGGCAGCGAGGGTCCCCCATATAGTGTCACGACAGTTAAGGTTGTAAACATATAAACTATAGCCCCAAGTATTGCCAAATGCTGGACATAAACAAACTGTTGTTATTCAGTGGGGGGATATGCGGATGAGCTTTGGTCGCTTTACAGTTATGTTCTCTCCTGCCGCGAAGTATAGAGATAAAATATTTTTAAATTACAATATTGACATTTTCTTATTAAATGTATTTTAATTAAGGTTTGTGGTAAAGCATTCAACAGTAGAGATAACAGAAATGCTCATCGTTTTGTACATAGCGACAAAAAGCCCTATGAATGTTTAGTTTGTGGTGCTGGATTTATGCGTAAACCATTACTTTACAATCATATGACTCAAGCCGGTCATTTGAATGATACTATTGTTGTTAATCAACCACGGCTAGCATCTAGTCCTGTAACCATACAAGAAATTCAAGAAGACATTCAAATGCCAGGTACAGATTCTGAATTGGAATTGGCAATGGTGGTTGATTCTGAAGGAAACCAAACAGAATTGGTTAGTATTCAAATTAAACCGATTATATTAAATAACTTAAATTAATTTTATGTATCAAAAATAAAAATTTAGCGTGACATGACTGAAGAAGAAAGAAAATTGTTTGCTGGAGAATTAAAAGAGCACATACTTTTACCAAGTAAACAAGAAGATCTTGGAAATGATTTAAATTCTGTTGAGCAAATACTTGTTGATAATAAATATCAAGTAATTAACCATTTAAGATTCCATGCTTTTGTTGTTTTTATAATTATCACAATTTTATAGATTCAATATACAACGACTGACCAACATGGTGATGTTCATACAATGTTGAACATGGATCATCATGGGGATGACGGAGATGTGGATGTTGGACACATGGAGACTGTAACTGTCAGTGTTGGTGGTCAAGAACATCGTCAATTAATAGTGCCTGCCACTCGTCATATTACATTGAATGAAAGTGATGCTGCAGCATTTGCTGAACATGGTACTATAAATGGCGAAAACGTGCAAATAGTACAGATACAAATACAGGATGATGATGGAGAAGACCAAAAACATTGGTTCAACATTATTCAACCACAGCAAGGATAACAAAAAAATGTCTAAAAACTATACAATTTTAATTATTTAGGACTAATTTTAAGTTTGTAATTTAAAAATATATACATTATATAACGATAATTGAAAAATGATTTTTCAAGTCTTTTGATATTTATCTTCATTTTAACTAAATTTTAGAGTATGCGATATAATGATTTTTATTTTATTTTTACAATAAATACATTTTTGGTATTTATGAATTTAATTTGTTGATCATTATATAGAAGGATTATAGTTGGTTGACTTTAAGTTCATTTTAAGATATTATGTTATTTTAAGATGAACTTGACTTACTTGTTCATTTAAAGTTAACTTTTTTTGATATAACCTCCTATATTTTCCTTATTTTTATTTTTATTATAACTTAAATGATTTAGAAGTAAACATTTTTGTTCAATTTTATACTAATAAATGTCAGAAATATTTTTTATTTATTTATAATTTATATCATCAATTCTTTTTTATTAGCACCCGCAATTGTATGTCTAACATTGACTGTTCATTATAATGAAAAAAAAAACAATAAACTTAAATTATGATTTAATTTAAATGAAGAGTTAATATATTATAAACATGATAGTTGATATAGTATATTACTCGTACATTCTATCAAAGTTGTAATTGTTAAAATAAAAATGTATTTCAATTAGCTGATTGTCACTATTTTAGAACTTGAATAAATTTATTAATATTGTGTTACTAAATTTCTAATACAAGGACTCAATCTTTTAGAAGAAAACAATATGAGTAACAAAGGCAAAAAAAATTGTTCAATTTCAACTGTATGGATATAATATAATTTAATGATAATCTTAAATTATTTACAAGGTAATGATCTATAAAATGAATAGACCCATTCAAACGGTAAAATAATATTGGGCAATCAAACAAAATAAAGTCTTGCCAATAATTACCAATGCAACCAAATTATAAAGAACTTTTATGATTTTTAAGTATTGTAAAAAAGAAAATAAACAAATATAATTTTTTTATATAATTTAATGTATAGAAATCACTTGGTTTCATTTCAAGAACAGTACATTCTTTCTAAAACAGATTATTCCTCACTATTTTCTTCTGTGCATTGGTTTGTACAACCCTTGAGTATGGTAGTGTCAACAGGAATTCCCTACAGTTTGTCACTCTTTCCATATTAAAGATATTCAGTAATGGTTTCTAAGGTTTTGCCAGTTTTTTACTTAGCATCTCTCATGTGTAGCATGATAATTAGGGCCCAGATTTATATGCAATAAAAATCTCAATATCCCATCATGAAGTAATAAAAATCGATTTCAAATTTTCTAATTGAAAACTTTATTTTTTAAAAATAATTATATGACTTTATTTTGAATATTACTATCTATACAGGGGTGTACAATAAGTAATAATTATGGTGAAAAGAAAGAAAAACTATGAACTAATGATAACATGGTAGGAAATCTCTCATTAGAGACACCTAGTGGCTTTACAATAATATTTACAATTTATACAATAACAATTTAATTTAAACGATTTATAAAATGTTTAAGTCACGGCACCAGTTCCGCTTGAGTCGTCTAGTTGGATTTCCGGGTAGTGCTGGTGTAGCAAGGTCTCTGATGAGCTGGTTGGAGTTGGATTGAAGTTTTGCGTGGCAGCGTTTGTAGTATATGATAGCAGTCTCGTTAACAAAGCAGATTCTTAGGTCAGAGTAAATTGCATTGTTGGAGACGTACCAGGGTGCTCCAGTTATTATACGACAGCAGATATTCTGGAAGGCTGGGATAGTTCTCTTATTTGATTTTTTAGCAGAACCTCAGATTACCACCCTATACACCCAGAGAGGTTGTAGAAGAGTTTTATATAGTATGAGTTTAAGGGGTAATGCTAGATTAGAGCGTAGGAGTGGCCTTAGTAGATGAAGCCTTGAGTTTAACTTTTTATGTTTGTCTTTTAGATGAGAAGACCATGTTAGACGTCTGTCGAATATTAAGCCGAGGTATTTCACTTCGTTTGAGTGAGGAATAATGGTGTTATTCATTGATATAGGAGGGCAGTTGTGGGGCCTGAAAGCAAATGTGATGAAGGAGGACTTCGATTCGTTGACTTTAATTTTCCATTTAGTGAACCATTGAAAAGAGTATCAATGTGTAATTGTAGTTGAAGGCTTGCAGTGATATGATCAGCAGCTGTAGATAAGAGCGCAGTATCGTCTGCGTAAGTTCCAATGGTTGTTTTTTCTGAAGTGGGTAGATCTGATGTGTAAATTATGTACAGAAAATGTGCTAAATCACTGCCTTGCGGGACCCCAGCAGCAATGGGGCATTGTTTTGAATGTTGAAGGTTGTGGCGAACCTTGAATGTGCGGTTGTCCAAGTACGATTTTAAGAGAAGATAGTAAGGGGCGGGAAATAAAGTTTTTAATTTGAAGAGTAATCCCTCGTGCCAGACGGTGTCGAAAGCTTTGGCAACGTCCAAAAATACTCCAGCGCAATATTTGTTTGTTTCCAAAGCAGTTGATATTGTGTCGGCGACTCGGTGTAGCTGGTGGGTTGTAGAATGATTTGCACGAAAACCAAATTGGACGTTAGGCAAGTTTTTGTTTTCATTGGCAATGACAGAGACACGCTTTAATAATATTTTTTCCAGAACTTTTCCAAGAACTGGTAGAAGACTTATGGGCCTGTATGAGGATGGATTTTCTGGTGGTTTATCAGGTTTAAGTATTGTTACGATAACTGAGGATTTCCAAGTTGTTGGAAAATAGGAAAGTCGGAGGGTAGCATTGTATATATGAGTTAGATGAATTATTGTTTTAGCTGGTAGGTTTTTGATTACTTTGCTGGTTATAAGATCGTGGCCAGGAGATTTCCTGTTGGCCAGTTTTTTTTATTATCCCCCTTATTTCAGCTGGTGAGGTAGGTTTTGCAGGTAGGGCCATAGGTAGTGGAGAGAGGAGTGACTCTGTAACCATTTGAAGATGAAGGTTGTGGTGAGATTGTGTGTGGTATGAATACTGTTGATAGTTCATTCGCTAGTGCATCTGCTTTTTCACTGTCGGTAACTGCTAAGGTGTTATTGATCGTTGAAGAGGTGAAGAGGTGGTGTAATTTCCTTTAATCGAAGAATTGATTTTGTGTTGCGTCAAAGTGAGCCATTTTTAAGCGAGAGATTTTGTAGATAATTTTTGTAGGAGTCGTTTTTGTGTATTCTTAGAAGAGATTTAAGTTTATTTGAAAGCATGTTGTACCTTGACTTGTCGTCTGGGTAGCAATTGAAAACTTCTACGATTATAATTGTAATTCTACGAAGTATACTTTTGTATTTAGAAAAACTTTTTCCTACATCACAAGATACAACTTGCATATTTAAAAATAGATAAATCGTCAACTGTCAGTTCCCCGTCTTCATCACATTCCGTTACCTCGGCGTTGATTATATTACCGATTTTCGAAAAGAAATTAACCATAGAATCTACACATTACGAAACGTCGACATATATAATCAAAATTATTCTAGTTGAATTGTAGAAAAATGTGCATTTCTATATAAATCCTGGCCCCAGTGATTTTTAAAGTAAACCCATATAACTTTCGGACTGATTAACAATCCTCACTAATCACGGACACACACTCAATTTCTAGCTTCTAAAAAACATCCCATCTGGGAAAACAAATTCATCTACACTTCTGCCTTAAATTAATTTTTAAGTTCTTCAATCTTCATAGAACTATTCAACATTTTACCCCCTTTAGTATTCCCCTATCGTCCACAAACTATATATGTATCAAATGAACCCATAAGGCGTTCAAAGTAAATTAGGGATTAAGACCCCCGACCCTCTTTACCTTTTAGATTAAATGAATAACTTACACAGTGACTTTATCCCCATCCTTAGGAGTTGCACACCTGATCTTTGGCTTAAACACTGGAGCTCACTCCCTCCTTACTTTGCCACCTGGTACAGAAATATTTTCCCAACCACCCCAACTGTTTGGTTCATAGTTCACTATAATATAAATATAATAATAAAATATAATGTTATCGGTAACAGCGCGGACACCGGTGACCGGTCGGGTGTAATCACTAATCGATTCATTATGATTATACTAGTTAGTCGTCCGAGAGCCGTACTCACGGAAATGTCGACTCGCCAAAAATGTAACGTATAAGTACTTACCTATTTGTATTATTATTTATTTAAATAAAGTATTTTATATCCCGAAAAAACCCAGCGTTAATTTTTGTAATCTTGAGTACATCACGTAACAAGAGCAAAACACCAACACTACCCTGGTTCTATAATCTCAATTTGTCTAGGAAATGTATTACCTATATCGTTCTCCCGTCTCCGGTTTGGCCGCACACGACTTCCCTCTCATTCTTTTAAACTGTCACTGAACGATTCCCCTCTCTGCACACTGCACAATTATTCAATGGGCTGTGATATCAGCCACTTACTATTTATCTGTCCCAGCCTATCAACAAATCGTGACCACCTACTGTCCCTTTTGAACACCTCAAATATCCCTTTCGATATTATAAACATTTTCTCAAATAAACAAACAAATATCATATTAAAATTAAATATATTATATTTCTTTAACCATACTGGCTTTTTAATTTAATTGTATATTCTTTTTTTTTTCTTTTTTTTTCTTTTTCTTGTGTATAACTACTATATTATATTAAATAATTGTTGAAACTAATTGTAATTACAAAGTTTAAATAGATAAAAAAAAAACTTACACAGTACGACCAAAGGATGTGCCTATTATAAAAGTTTAATGAACATTTTTTTTATAACAATACTGCCGTCCAGTCCCGCATTGTTTATTTAACAACTTCAATTGTTATACAACTATGCAAGTGAATGTTCCTAGGCGGTTAGGCACTATGTTATTGACGATACTGTAAATCTATTTGATAAATGATGTAAATGTGTACCTATGAACTGTAATTGTAATTGTAACAAAGGGCTCAACCAGTTTAATCTTAATAAATAAATCATATAGGTAGGTAACCCTTGTAGATTTGACCCACCAGGCTACTACTACAAATGTCAGGAGCCCTTGGATGTTTTTCAATATTGGGGTGTCAAATGGGGAAACTTAAATGTATATTTAAATCATTTAAGTGACTGGTGGTCGTGAGTGCACACTGAGACATTTAAAATTCCTTTTGAACCACAACATTTGGTTTGGCTTATCTAAACAATCACTCTGGAGTTCGGAGACACAGATACATAAAAATATCTAGAGTAAATTATGAGTATAATATATATTAGGCATTTTTATACACATATCTGTGCTGGAGACCAATTTCTATAAGGCGTTGACCTGACGTTGACTAACCTTTATAATATATGAAATCGTGGCGTGGTTAGAACAATTTTTTTTCAAAATGTGTGTTTTTGGATGCTTAATTTGATGATATTATAAAAAAGTCACTCAAACATCATTTGGAAGTTATGGTCGAAAAACTTCAAAACTCGATTTTTCCAAAAATTGTGTTTTTGAGTTTAAAATGACAATAAGAAATTTTTAGGAATTTTGTTCTTTTAAAATGTTAATATTTTTACTCTCAACATTTTGGTAAAATCAAAATTTACAATTCGTATTTCCTTTATACATGTTATTGTTAATAAATCACATAGATAAAAAAATTATTGCAAACATTTGTATATTAATGTAACTCAAATTTGACTTTTTTTCATTCTGTTTGTTGCGACGGTAACCTTTTCAGGACTACCAATCAAAACATGACATTACAGCACTACCCGTCAGGACAACTTTATCACAATATTTTAAAGTCCTGAGTAACATCACAGTTTCACACACCAAATAACTTGGGCTGTAGTGATGTACATAGGGAAGACCATATTGCATATTTTCATGATTTTGATGAATTTTGTCAAAATATAAAAATTTTAAATGCTTTCAAAAAATCATGATTGATAATTTAATGTCTATTTATAATATTTACGAGGGGCTATTTTAATTACTTATAAGGAATTTTGTATCAAATTGTCAAACTATTTGAGCCACTGAACATTTATTGTCAATATTTATGGAAAAATACCAAAAAAAAAAAAATTGAAAATATCTATAAATATCTCAAAAAGAATCAAAATATTTAAAAAAACATCTATCATATTTAGTAAATAATAAAATAAATATTTGGTAAAAATTACAAATATCCACGGTTATTCATTTTTGAATTAGTTTACATCTGATAGTATCAAGTATCCAATATTGAAAACATTTGAACTTCAAACTCTCATTAATTAACTATAAATTATTTAATTTAATACTCTTAATAATATATGTACAAAATTTAGTGATTTTGAATTTTAAAGATAACCGTCGGGTACGTATCGATAAACTTTGGTGAGGTATGGGGCCCGATGGGGGACGCATATCTATAGTCCATAGAGTATTAATACTTAGGTTTATTATAATAATTAATTTTTATGTGAATGCCAGTTTGTACGGACTAAGTCACTAAGGTAATAAAATGGACTAGACACGAGTAGCTTATTACTTATTAGTGGCCACGATTCACGAACGCATATACAAGAGACAAGTGCTCGTAGATATCTATAGTCGTTTTCTGTGGTTTATAATTTATACCAGGGGGCCGGTCAGAAAATGGGAATTTTAAAGATTGCCTATACCAAATTATGGCCTGGTGGACCGGTCATTTCATATCAAATTTTATTTACAAAATGAGTAAATGCGTCAATTATTTGTTTGTATTAAAAATTTGAAATTATTGTATTATATTAGGCATCTATCCAATATTTTACATATTAATTGTCTCGTATGAGTATGCAAAGAAACTGAGAAAGCATCGAATAAAAAATAAAAAATATTACATACATTTAGATTTTAGACAGCAAATAGAATCAAAACAATATCTCGACGTGAGCAGTTTGTTTTTGTAATAAAACACTCGGGTTGGGTTTGGTTTCGACTGCGCGATCCAGCAGAACCAATAAATATTAAATTACCAAGTAATAATTACCGATATTATTCGTTGACGTTCTGCCTGTGGTTGATCCACTTGTCCATTGTTATCACTTATTTATATAAATAATATCTATAATAAGCCATTAAAATTAAACCCAAATAAATCTTTGCGACTAGATGTGATATATTATATTGTACTGTATCTAAAGCCGCGTCAACGATATTATATACGGTACAAAAATCGAATCAAGAAGACACATGTGAATGGTGTACCGATTAGTATCGGAATCAGACTGTATTTCTATGAAAACAAATATAAATAGTCTTCATGTTTATACTTTATAGTATGACGTTTATACCATCATAGACCTTTTAGGCACCAAATATAAATTAATAATTTAAATTTACCCACCAAACCAAATACGTCGACAGTCAACTACTACGAACATCAAACAGCACGATAGTTCATTACGTTACATTCGCGTGGGAACGTTACGGAGGTTCGTTATATTATTTTGTTTCCCACCCCCACTATAATATTGTTTATTGTTCTGTGGTGATATTATCTATTCTGTGGTGCTACTACTACTGCGAAAGCCTCGTGACTTGTAATGTTAATTGATAACGATAAGTGATTTACCATTTACCAATTTTGTTTTGTAACCGCACGGCGCACGTTAGATTTGCAATTTTCTGTCGTAGTGTCGTTAACCGTAATATAAATTTTAGTCGTTGACTTAAAATTTTATATAATATATTTCATAGCAATTTGGTTGGATCCATATTGCATCATGTCACATGGGAATGAAGAAAAGTTTGATTCAATGCTTCTGGCATTGGCTCAGCAGCACGAGAAAGGAGTAGAACAAGTAATTTAAAAAAAAATTGTAAAATTTATGATAAGTTAATTTTTTTATTTTTTATTGGCCCGTTTTTTGTGTGAGATAAATGAATATATTTTCAATAATAAATAGGTGGATTGAATAAAGTTGTTAAATTTTATAATATTTAATATTTGTAAAAAGTAGTAAAATATTTTTGTTTGTTTTACTTATGTGATGTAGTATTCTTTTTCATAGGCATGTGTTATGATGATGAAATTTCTATACTGTAATCCATATTTTTATTTCATTACTTAGTTATAACAGTAAATTATTGATTTTTCTATTGTTAATTCAATAGGTATTGTTGTTGCCATAGTAACATATTGAATTTACAGTGAAACCTCTAAATACCGGACGCTCTCGGTCGCTGACATTTTTTCTGATATTCAGAGGTGTCCGCTATTAGAAGTTTCAGATTATCAAACGTTTTTTGTTGATTTCCAAGACAACATCTACTACTGATAGGTGTTTGTAAGGGGAGGTATTACTGTAATTAAAAGTTGATAATTAAAAAGGTGCACATAACTAAGTAATATTAAACTATAGGTAGTAGTGTATTTTTTTTATTAATGAAAATGATAAACAAGTCAAGAATTATAATAGAATTATTTTTAAGTTAAGGCCAGAGTTGTGTGACAAAATGTAAAGTTATGTTATGAGGCGGCATGTGGTGATGCGCTGAAAAACCGATTTTGGTCGGGTCACAGCATGTTTTCTCATGGAACATTCTGTACATCATAATATTATTTTATTTTTTTTTATAATTCAGAAAAAATAACCTCATAGACTTGACATTTTAACCCGTTTTTACCAAATATTGACAAAAATGATGAATTTTTACAGTTTTTTTTTTTTATAATATTATTTCTATTGCATGGTAAAATTTTTAATATATCCTATATGTTGTTCTAATAACTGTCGAGCTATTATAGTTTTTAACTAAAAGCTAATAAAAAAAAAAAAATGTTCTAATAAATTTCAGTGTGAGATTGTCGGTTATACACTTAATATTTTATGTAAACAATACATTTTCCATCAAAATATCCAAGAACCTTGTGAATATGTCATTGCTTCATTATATACATTTTGATATATTTTTCTGAGCTTTGGCAAACAGATTTTTTAACTGATTTTGTCTTGTATGGTTGATCAAAGTCTAGATTTGAATTCCTGGATTTACTTGAAATAAAAACCACCCTTTAAGTTAGTTTGAAACATTTTTCTACCGTAAAAAGTCTTCAGACACAAAATAATAATTATAAAAAAAACATTGTTAAACCAATACATTAATCACCTCATTAATCACTTCAGAGTCTCAAATATTAACATTAATTATTAATTACAGTAATAATAAGTAAATTAAAAAGGTTTTAGTTAATTAATTATGTTACATATCAGTCTGGGAGTATTATCAAAATTCAAATTACATTAAAATGATTGAATTTATTGAAGATTCTATGGATTTATTTGAGTGTAATACTAACATAAATGGTAATTTCTGAGGTAGATTCATTGTATATTTTATCATATTTTTATTGCATATCTTAACAGTTGATATATTTTTACGAAAATTAGACTTTACTTTTTATGTTATTATATTACATAACATGTATAAACCCTATCCCTAGTTATTACCAGTGTTCAGAAAGAACATCGTTCATGAATGCATATTCACACTTTCAGGTTTATATTTAATGAATGATGCGCAATTGTCAGTCGTTTTTTTCAAATTTAACATGAACGAGTTCCTTTTTTAAGCAGTGAACTTGAGAGAATTAATTTTTTTTAGTGAACTTTCCCAGTACTGGTTATTACTATCCTGATTTTATCAAAAATAATCCTATATTAAAAAAAATCTGCTGTTGATATTACATAAGATAAATCTTGAAATTATCTGACTGTTATGGTATAGGTACATTGTTTTATTTATAACTGCCCGCTATATTATTCTACTATAACTTTTTTATTATGTTTTAGCTTTTGGATACATTTTTCAGTTTTCTGGGTCGAAAAACTGATTTCTTTATTGGAAGTCCTGATGAAAAAGCTTCTGAACAAGTATATAATTAAAAAAGATTAAATTAAAAATTATAAAATTAATATACTTACCTATATGTATACTATGTTAATATTTTAGATGTTAATGTCAGTATTTAATAGACATCGTGATATTGCTCTGAAAGAAAAACGTGCAATAGACGAAAAACGTAAATTGGAAGCATTAAAAAGATTACAAAAGTCACAAAAAGAGAAAGAATTAGAGACTAAGCCAAAACTAAAAGAATTAACGGATGAAGAAGCTGAGCAACTCCAAAAAGAGTTAGATTTGGTAAGAAATGTTAAAAAATATATGCTTAATTTATCACATTTTTTTTTAACGGTGTACATCCTTTTTTTACTTACAAAATTAATAACTAGAATTAGTATTATTATCGTAGTTTTAATTTACATAATTTTATATGGGCAAATTATTTATTGTAGGCTTATGAGTTTGGTCCCAATATGTCCATATTAAGCGGAATCTACTGCATTTGTATTTTTAAATGCTATCAAACAACAGAAATCTAGGTACCTAGTAAAATCAAATTTATCAAATCAATCAAATTTACAAAAATAACGATCGGCTTTAAATACTGCTTACTGTGTTGTCATTTACAATAAATTAGGTTAATAGTCAACCAGATTGCAATGTTGTAAGATGCTGTTTTAAGTAGTTCTTATAATTAACTTTAGTGTAATAAAAAGAAAATTGTTAACTTTTTAGTAATTTAGGAAATACGATTTGATACCGACTGTTTTTAAGGAATCCCATCTAGGCAATTCTATAAGTGTTAACATGTGTCGTTTGTATTCACATATTTAGTGATTATTAGTGCGCGGAAATTTTTAAAAGCAATGGCATGCACATGTCACTAATTTGTGGTCAACGAGTATTATATGTAAAATCTGTCATTAAACAGATTGTACTTTTTGTACAATGTAGTACTGATAAAACTAGTAATCTGAAAATAATATATTTACAATATGTTACAATCTGTTATATAGTTAACTCAAGATCCATCATCCCACTTTTATGATTATATATTTTCCAATTCTGTTGTTTTGTGATCAAACATTTTGCATTTTTTTATTTTTTAAATAAAACACAAACACATAGACCTAACCTAACCTTCATTTCATTTATTTGATTAATATAAGTAGTGCTTTATATATACTTGCTGTTTTTCTCCTGTATGAGACTTCTATAATATGATTCGTTGGTTCTTGTTTCTAGTCAATTTGTTTTGTGAAAAAAAAAGTCTGTAATTTATATCCTTAATTAGGTATAATAAGTTATTCTATTTTATTATTATTAAAAAAAAAAAAAAAAATAGAATCAAATACATTCATATTCATTGTTTAAAAATTTAAAAATATGTATATGTATTACTGTGAATGTCCGCAATTGGTGAGTACTGACAATCGCCTAGTGACATACACCTTCTAAATTGGTGAATGTTGAAAAATTTAAATAATATAGGCATGTAGTGGATGTTGATATTTACATCAGGATTATTTCAATGTTGACATTCTACATGGCTTTGGTTAATGTTGACATAGGTACATAATTACACGTAATATTATAGTATAGTGCTATAGTGCATAATATAAAATAGAAACAGAATAATAATAATTATTAAACAGTATTATACTTGAATTATTTATTCAAGTTATGATTATTTTGCCATACAAAAATAATTATTTTAAAAAATGGGGAAAATTATTTTACTTATTGCAACATGACAAATTATCATGACATTTCGATGATTTTGATGCAGAAGCTTGCTTTAAAGAAATCTGTTGATTCATTTGTACATCAATGATTGATATTTAATCTTCTTTATATACTGAAAACTGGTTTCTGGTGTATTATTGATTTATAATACCATTTATGGTATCTAATATATAAAAATCAGTTTCTACTACATCTAATACTACAGCTAAAATATTTCGGGGATCCATTTTATAACGATCATCATCTGGGACTCAAATATGATAGTTTGCCTACATTAGCCAGAAGGAACTTTTGTTTTGAAGTTTGCAACGTTTTTATGGCTTGTACTTGAAGATTTGTGATTGCTTCTTCTCTATTCAAAATTATTTTTTCTTTTCTTCTGTAAATTGATTTATCTACACATTGTGTGAATTGAGTAAATTAAGTTTGGTTTATCTGTTTATTTATTAATAGTTCATACACACTCAATATCTTTTTTTCCCGTTGTTCGCCATCACTCGACATATCACTATCTTAATCAACGTTTTCAGAATCTATTAATCATTTTCAAATACTTCTAACCATTTATTTATTTATTTTTAATGATTTTTTTTATACTTAATACTTGTATTACTATTTTCAGGTTGTTCGTCTTCAAACTTAATATTATAATTTTTATAATACTCATACATTTGATTACATTTTCAAAATACCCTTATGATTCAAGTTGATGTAGTTTATCTCAAAAAAAAAGAAAACAAAAAAGATCCATTTTGGGTTTTTGTACCAAACATAGCTCAAATGGATTGTGTTTTATACCCTTTGGTATGCTGTATTTTTTGTAAATTGAACAAAATGTAGACCATTCTCCCATTTATTAGTATTATTATCGTACATTCATGCTCTTAGTTGGTTCTGAATACCTTGATTCGCTCTCTCTATGGTACCTTGTGTTTGAATATAGTGTGACTTTTCATGTACTATTTTCACACCATCGCACATTAAACACAGCTCTGTGATTATTTTATTCACAAATTCCCTACTGTTATCAGAATACAAAATATTTGGTGTTCCAAAAGTTAATAATATATGAAACAAATTATGGGCAACCTCTTCCACAGTTTTAGATTTTAATGGCCATAGTTGTATAAATGTTGTCAAATGTTCTTGATAATTCAAAATAAGTTTGTATTCCCCATCTTTACTTGTTTGCATATCAACAAGATCTATTTGACATCGGGAACTTAACTCTGAACTTATTAAAGGCTTCACAACAATGCCTTTTCTGGGGGCTTTTTTGTTTTATTTGACATTGAATGCATAAACTCAAATACAGCATAACAATTTCATATGTAATATTTTTGTACTTGCATTGCAATTCTTTAATCATCTGAGTACGTCCTCCGTGTCTAGTTTAAAGGTGTTTGTTGAATAATATCAAATATGTCTTCATCTTTTACATAATATATTATATTTGTTTCTCCTGGTTTTAAAAGAACTATACATTTAGTACTCCTCATTATATTAAAATCATTGTATCGCTTAATCGTTTATAGCCATTATGCTGTTAATTAGATTATTTATCTTTCAAAATATTCACTTCACTAAGTAAAAGTTTATATTTTTCAGCCTACAGAAAAAAAAATTGTCATGTATCTTTTTAGATACTAAATTATTAAAATTTTTATAAAAAAAACTGTTGTTATAGCACAGGGTAAGGTAATACAACTTTTTATCGAAATTATTTACTTGTAGAATACCTTTACTGTATAGACACTAGAATGATAATATTATGATTAGATCAGATTAAATAATATTGGCATTACCAACATTCACCAATATTGTATTGTATAAATGTTGACATTCACTAGTGAATATTTACAAACTGTACAAATTCAACCAATATGCCAACATTCACCAATGACTTTGCCATTTTGGTCTTTGGTTTAAGACAATATTAACCAATAACTGTCAGCACTTACCAATTGTGGACATTCAAAGTAACATATTTTATACTAATCATTACATTCTTAAATGTTTCAGGAAGTGATATATTTATGATTTAGTGGTAGCTTCTATATGTTTGATTCCGTTATTGTAATTTAATCAATTGAATAGCAATTTGGGGAAGGGGACTTAGAAGGCTTAGCCCTTCCAATTAAAATTAGCTCCTCCAAAAATGTGTATTATAATTGAAGTATTAATCCTACATGAGTTATTTAATGTAAATAATTCAATCAACATTATTTGAAGAAATTATTTTCTAAAATGTATAAACAACGATTGATTATTTGTGTGTCTTTCATAGTAGATATTGGATCTACCTACAGAATATAATAGTATTACAAATTAGTAATTACAATACATAGGTATTACAAGTGATAACATTTCAATTTACATAGACTTTAGTCGATACTCGATAATATAATACTTTTTTTTATACATTTGCAGTCTTGAATAGACTGATATAATTACCATCAATCATAATATATAAATAAATATCTAAATGTTGTAATTTGTAAACATATTTTTCATTTTAGTAATAAGTAGATATATTATGTTATATTATATTTCACAGAGTAATATATTTTAGAGGCATTTGAACAGGGCATCAGAACTACCCACTACTTTGTTACATTTAAATATAAAAAGCCCCTCCTAGTGAAAATCGCATGTGTGTATGAGTATAAGATTCAATTTTTTTTATTTAAAATTCAAAAACAACTAAACATTTTTTGTATACAATTAAGTTTTTTTTTTAAATAACCATTTTGTTGATCATATTTTTTTTTAAAAGTTTAAAAAAATATTTTAAAATTGAACAAAAATCTACCAAGTTAGAGCAAATTATGTTTTTCAACTTCTAAGAATAATACCATAAGTTACCTATCAAAATACAAATCATATGCTTTAATCAATTTCGATTGATACACTGATTTTTTTTATGACAATCTGGAAGTATGTAATTATTACCTAGTAAAGCTTTCAGTTAAGATTAAACATTTTCAAATTTTGAAAACCAGTATTTTGCTGCTGCATGTCAAATTTCATAATCATTCAAATAAAAAAATGTATTGTTTTACATTTTAATAATAAAATATGTGGGGACGAAGTGACCGAGTGGATAACGCGTCAGTTGCAACGCGCACCGTCACCGGTTCAAACCTCGGTCACGGGCAGCACTTCTCTCCAAGCAGTCACGGTGTCCGGAAAGAGAGGCCGCCATCCCCCAACCGGGCATGGCAGAAACCTATGGGTGCCCGCTAGAAATTCTGCCAAACAAACACACACGTGTTCCGTAACCCTACAGTTCCAAAACCTTACAGTACCACAACCTACAGCTAATGGCCTCAGTTGTCGAAGCTTAAATAAATAAAAAATAAAATATGTATTTCAGTCTGACAAAACTTATATATACTTTATTAAAGTTTTGATTTGAGTATAAATAACAATTGCTGTGACTTATTGTTTACTGAACAGTAAAAATGGTAACCTATTTTTAAGTATTTTAATTATCGTGAAGTGAACCAAAGATAACAAAAATCTTAATGTTATAACTTATAAATGTTTAATTTATAATAATAATATTTACACAAGTTGCAATTTTGTGAATTAAATGCATAATATATATTCTTTCTTTATAGCTATTAGTGTCGTATGTACTGTCTTTAGCCATAACTTTTTTTGTTTCGTACCTATTTTGTAAAACATTTAAAAATTTCTTATATTTTCTTAGTACTTACATGATTATATCGACATGGTGAAATGTAACTTCCAAAACAACAAAAGTCTTAGACGAGCTGCTTATTGCTATGGAATTGAAAATTTATATTGTAAAGAACCATCTTCAATGTTATCAATTATGTCTCGATTTTTGGAAACAGATTAAATTGCATTATCCTCAAATTATATTTTATAATAATGCTGTAACGGATATTTAGTATATTTTTTGAGTGTTTGAGACTGTCATTATTTCTAAAAAAATAATTTTTTTCCTGAAAACCAAATATCAAGTAGATATTAGGTATTTAACTCTTAGGTAATGCTAATGAGCTAAACGGGTCAGGTAGATCCCTGATTTTGCCTATCTCGGCCCTTGAATTGACACGAGGCGTGGTTGAATTTATTTAAACTTTGTTAACATTATTTTAGGTTACAAAACAAAATAAATTTTGTTACATACTTTCTCACTGAATTATGGTTTTTTTTAATTACGTGTCCAATAAATTAGACAATGTGTTTTTGTAATGAGCTTAAAATTCATTCATATCCTAACAACACTTTAAAAAAGTGTAAAGAACCTATGCAATCTATTTCAGTTAAATTATAACAATTGAAGATTCTATCAATGTTCCTATAAACAATTTGCAAATATCTAATGTGTCTTTTTAATCTTGTATTTTACATAATATTTTTAATTATTCGTTTTAGAAAAAAAACTTAAAAGCTGAAGATTCAAAAAATTCTGGTGAAACAAATGAATTATCACAACCAATTGAAGAAGATGAAGATGATCCCAAAGAAAAAGGCAAATTGAAACCAAATGCAGGCAATGGTTGTGATTTACCTAATTATAGATGGACTCAAACATTATCTGATATTGAAGTAAGTTTATTTGTGATTTTTTTAATTAACACGTTTTGCAAGCAAATTCTTTTTTTGTATATTAAAATAATAAGAATATAGACTAAGTCATGTCTATAAAATATAGTTACAAGGTAGATATGTCGTATTTTCACCTAGGATTATAGCGAACTACAGTTATATTTTGAAAGTATATTTATAATATTGAATATACATACTCACTTTTGCACATTTCATCTATTTATAAAATAAGATGGCTTACACTAGAAATATTTTGTATGTTATTATAAAAAAACCAATTTTAATATTCAATTCTTATCAATTTATTCAATACAATAATTTAAATACATATCTGAAGGTAGGTACATACAATCAAACATACATATTTTATATGTCTCATGTACTTAATAATTTATAGTATTTCATTTTACTAGTCCATATTTCTTTGGGATCTTTGTAATATTGATAAAGTGAATGACTTAGTTTTTAAGCAAAGCTGTTTGTGCAATATATTGCACGTCCTAAAAAAAAAAAAAAATATTTGTTATTACAGCATTGCTTATTTTTACTAGTAACATTAAAGTTAGTACAAAATATGGCACTATTAATAATATAACTAACCAGCTGAAAATCCAACTTTGCCGAGAAAAATTTAGCAAATAAAAAATACAGCGTCATATCGGTGTATTTGGATTTTAGTTTACCAAAATTAGCAAATAAATGTCAGTATATCTAGTTTTAAAAAATAACTCAAACTATATAAGTTGCGGATAGGATTTCACACTTGGTATATTTTTTAACGTAGTTTAAAAATTTCTGATATAGTGATATCTCTAAAACTTTGTGTCAAAATAAATTAGTATTTTTTGATTATATAAACTACAAATATCAATTTGGTTTTAAGATATATTTTCTTTAAATGAAACTTTGTAAACACTACAATTTGATACAATCTTATACCTTATCTGCCTGAGTAACCAAAAGCAACCATTTGTATACAAAAACGCTAGCCTAATCAAAAATCTATCCTGCATGTAAACTTTCTTGATTTTTAATTTTTAGAAGTTTATTAACTGTTTGTTATATGTAAGTATTTTATTCAATGTTACTAAACCAAAATTGTACTATAAGGAAATTATTAATTGCAAGTTAATTTATTGAGAAGATATTAGAATATTAGATTATAGTAGGTTGAATATAACTGGTTTGAATTTAAGAGGTAATAAAGTCATTTTGCTTATTTTATTTATTAAATTACCTATTTATTAAACTTAGTAATAGATAGTGCACCTAATATGAATATTTTCCGATATGACACCCAAAAAGTTTTACAAATTGAATCCAGAAAAACATCTGTGTGAACAGCGCCGCAAAAAACCACCGTATATAGATAACAGCTAGTTTATAGCTAATAATTATCACTTTATTTATATGAATATTATTATTTTTTAAAGATTGCCTTTATAATTATAGGATGTGATTGAAAATGTATTGAAATTTAAAAGCATTATTTACACAATTTTAATGGTAGTATAAAATTATGCAGGTATAGAGATTAGTAAAAATGGTAAGATGGTAAAAAATATATTTTTCTCAGTCAAAGTATCCAAATTTGTTCCCACTAATAATGTCGGAAGTGGTGATTGTTTGTGTGCTTTCATAAATATGGAAGAAAATAAACATCTGTAGCTTATCATTTTGAAAACTAATTAAATCCATAGTTATTTTTCTGGGATTTGCTAAAAACATACGTTTTTTGCTGACTCAGTGTAAGTCTCATTAAAATGTGCATACAATTTTATTTCATAATGTAAATATATTTTATAGTTATTAGTTATTAATAACATATAACACATCGTGCATCTTTTTAGCATAATATTTGTATTCTTAATAACTTACTGTGAACATAGTAGATGCAATATACAATTGTTAGGAAGAAAACTATTGTCATAGAAATTACCAATACAGTAAGCTGATGTCGTTCACAACAACACGTGGTAGGCTTTCTAGACTTATGTCGATTATGCCCTACTCCATTAACAATTGTGAAATGATTTGATGATGCTACTGATAAAGTATCTAAATCATTGTTTCGATCAATAGATTTGTTATGGGCATCTAAGTTTTCAGCACATAGTAGTAACATTGAAGTTGTAGATGATTTACTCTATAATTAAAAATAAATGTAATATTAAAAACATGTTTTTAACCATACCTCATGAAAAATAAATCATTTTATTTTTCTGATGATGAAATTTAGGCAATTTTAAATTTGTACAAAAATACTTTTTGAAGAAACTATCAGGTATAAAACATTCATTGTACTTAAAAGAGTAAAATATTTTATTTAATTTGTTAAAAAAGGTAATTGAACAGGTGGGTAGTTTTTTGAACCAGTGACTAATATAATATCTATCCCTATATTTTCGTTTTAATAAATATAATATAAATTATTTATTAAAATTATTAAAAATTGAGATTATGTCAAAATGCATTAAAATTGTAAATAACTGATTAAAATGTAAAAAAAAAATAAGGTTTGCATCGTGTAAATAATTATCCATAAATGATGGTTTAATGTTATAATATATAAATAAGTAAAAAAAATGTGTTGATTTTTGGTTTATAAATTACAATAATTATTAAAATGTAAAATTATTATTAAGTTATTATTGAATTTTTTTAACAACTTCGGTAGCATTGGCCATTAGAATTTTTAGTTTAATTTAAGCATGAACAATAAATTAAAACGTATAATTTTCTATAAATAACTCAGTAATTTAGCGGATAGTTTACCTTTATGCTTAGATGATTAGGCGATGTGGATGAGTCTGGCTGCGATTTGTCACTGGAATTTTCTTGTCTCGATGACGAAAACGATGGTCTTGGTATAGACCATCTATACACCTACATGGTATAATAGTTAACATGAATAAATATACTAAGTTGAATACAATAATATAGTATGTACAAACGAAGTATTTAATTTTATGATTATTGAAGATCAAGGTTATTGATGGGCGTCGTCTAAAACAATACACCTCGTCGCGAATCGCGATACCTAGTACCTACCTACAGGGTATTTGTAATAAGAAGTAATAACGCTTAGATACGGGTTATGTAATATTTGAACCGGATTTTTTTCAGTCAAGTTTCAAGGTCCGGGTCATATTATATTGCAATTTTCAGGACTATGTAATCTAATGTTTTAATGCCTTCGGGTCTAGAGTTATCCGGTTTTAATGTTATTTTCTGACAATGTGCAGGTAATGAAAATAGTTCTATTATTAAATTTTTTCGATACATACAAATTGTATAACTTGTTACAAGTATGGAATTTCAATAATTGCTTAGTTATGTCTTTAGTCAACTAGAACTAGTGTTGTTATTTTAATTACGAAAGTACGTATCCATCGAAACACGTATAATTTTTTCGTAATTTGTGATCTTATTCATTTTTTGTTTTTAATAAGCTCATAAATTGAAACTTCTTGTTTAAACTTATTTTTTTGGTATCTTTGAGTATTATATGACACATCACTCATCAAATAAATATTTTTTGAGTATTTAAAGGTAATTACAAATTTTAGTGTTTTCGATAGCGGACATTTTATGATTTTCCATAAAAACTATTAACATTTCATATTATAATATTACAAAATGAAATAACTGCAGATAAACATAATGTTTCGTGAAATTTGTTTATTATTAATTAAAAGATTAGACATTGTGTAATTCATATTCTGTGATTTTTATCCTAATTGCTGGTTTACCTACTAATATAATTTATTATAAATGTTTTATATTTGCATCATAAAAAAATATTGTAAAATATTGGTTCCTCGCAATAATAATAATTTTGAATTATGTTTACCCCCCTAGTTGTCGAGTGTCGACTAAATCTCAAACAGTTAATAATAATAATAATTTCGGACACGACTATAAGCCAGAAAATGTCATGTCATTCATCACTCCTCAGGATCATCGAAATGAAGAAATACATTTAAGAGAAACACAAAAACAATTATTAGACTCATATGATTGTTACCAAAAATAAATAAAATATATTGTATAAAACGAATGGCCTTTGTAGCCGAAGCTAAAGATCAATAATACTAAAAAAAAATAAATAATAATAATACAAACTTTATTTCTATAAATAGGTAAGCTGCTTTACTTGTTATAAATAACTAATGAATTATGTTGTAAATTATAGTGTTGAGTTGCGATTTACAGTTATAATACAGGTTTTGATTATGTTTACAATATTGAATGTACACACTACACCGACGATACACTGGAGGCTGTGCTATTAATGAGTTACTTATATAACAATTGTAGATAGATAGAACAACACTGTTAGAGAATGAAAGGGGTCTTGACCATTGTCTTTATGAAATGAGGATAATGCGGATAATGTTTCATTAGTCATTACCAATGGTTGTCAGTTATTTTTATTCCAAGTGGACGTACATAAGATACGTCTTGTTACTAAATTGTCTAGGCATAACTTCTAATATATTATACTAGGTATATTATTGATAATTTATCACTATAATAATATTATGTATAATACAAAACATACAGTAAAATAAATATTGAGAGGACTCTACACCCGCACATTACGTTGTTTCTGTATTACAAATTTATCAAATTTTCTAGTAATTATCTAATGAATCTCATAGGTATTTTTGTACATTTTAATTTTAAAGCGAGTTATGAACATTTTATAATGTTAAATTACTTGTAACTTGTACATGAGTTTAGCTCCATTTGAAATTAAAATATTTAAAAAAAACCTACGAGATTCACTAGATAATAATATTCTTACTTGAAAATTGTATAATATTATGACAATTCACTCTAATATTAAACAGAGTTAAATTACAGAACGTACATTTTGGTAGTACTATGTTATGCGTTTGTAAGACGGTGACGATGCAAGTGGGTGTAGCGTCCTTTTAAGGGGTAAATTTAAAAATCTGTATTTTTTTAATCTTTGTGTAACAGTTTATGTATTATTTAACTATTTTTTGTATTAAATTGCTCTAAAAAGTACTTCAAATTACATTTAGATGATCATTTTGGAACAATTATTATTTATGTTATTGATTATTATTTTCGGGTCTACATAACACGAAATATGAACTATTTTACTATTGATAATAGTTTGTTCTTTGCTAGATCATTTAAAAAGTTGTCCGTACCTACTTTGTTTACGATTTATGTAATACCTTATCGAATTCTTTAGTATTTGTAGAGACTTTTTAATAATTTAGTTGTAAAATGAAGAGTATATGCACAGGTTTTATTTGGGCATTTTACATAAACGCTCAGAGTTTTTTAGTTTATGAAAATGTTGATATTTTTTAAAGGGAGGGCGTATTTAACAGGGTACCTCCATCCTAAATTATATGGCCATGATCAAGGATTATGTATGTATTATATAGTATATATATTTTATACTCTACAGTGTTTTGTATAATGATATGCATTTTAGTTTAGTATTTATACTTGAATAAATGCTGTATTATTAATAAATTAGTGGGTGGGATATGATATAGTAAAAATAATAGCAACAAAAATGTGTAATTTATATATTGTATCCTGGAGTCATGTCATGCAATCTTGGAATATGCAAAATTCTTTACAGGTACACGTCACACGGTGTATGCGATTATATAGGCTCTAGGAACACGGATACAAATCCGGATACGAAGGCGGATCAATAGAGTTCAAGAGATCTGGTTTCGGTGCAAGGTCATATATTTATACCCGTATTATTTTTCGTAATAATATATTTGCGCAATTTATATTCTAAAATCATGTCAATTTAGACGTAAGTGCACCGTCATTATTATTATTATTATTACAATTAGATACTATGCCAGTATACCACTAATCTTAATTGAAAATTGCATTTTATTGAATATTTCGTACAACATTACTATTCAATATATGGATGATTTTTCAGTTAATTTCTTTATATAATTTTATAAAAGTCGTGGCGCAGGTGGTATCAAGGTTTTTTCAACCATGCGTAAACGGATAAGTACTTACGTTAGTTTTTTTGGAAAAAAATATATTAAAATTAAATTTAACTCAAACTTGTACTTAACTTACTATAAAAATGTATAATTAGCTTAATGAAATATTTATTGTAGTATTTTTTTAAATTTCAAAACAAGCTGGTCAGTTATTTGTTCATCAAATATTTTTTTTTCCAATTCCCAGTTATTTCAATTGGATTAATTTTTTATCATTATATCTTATGTGTCCTGTAAATTATTTTTTATACACATTGATTATTGAGCATTGCTCAACATTTTGCATCTCTACTAATACTAAAACAAAATTATTCAATTACACAAAATATGTTTTGAGTGTTAATTTACCTACAAGTATACTAAGTACTAAAATATATCTTTAATAATTTTCTGTTGTATAAACAAATAGATATAAATTTAAAATGTTAATAATATTTTAACATCAAGCTTAAGTTCTCTAAACAATTCGAGTTAACATATATTACTAAGTGAGTATGGTACATTACTTAAGTTTAAGGTATAATGCATGCATATTTATTTAAATACGTGTACCTATATAATTCAATTTAAATAAGAAACCAATCTCTTATAAAATTACCGAAATAACATACTGTCTCCAGTATTTGGAAGTATTCACTGAGTACATAACCAGTGTACTCATTGAATGAAAAAAAACTATTTTTAAAGTCAATGACGGTTGTATACAGTTTTTAATAAGTAAAAAGGTACATATTATTATTTCAATATTAATTCATTATATTGAAAGTTATATTCATTTTTCTATAAATTATAGTATTTTTTAAAGTATTAATTGTTATGATTTTCTTCATTCAAATGTATTACAATATATTATTTTAAAATGTAGCTACCCAGTATAATAATTTAGAAAAAATTACAATTTTTATTTTAATTCCCGAAGTCTAACCGCATGTACTTACTTAATTTTAAGAACAAAACGAGGAATATTGCTTTCTTCATGTTTAAAATGAAATATTTCAATTAAAACGAATGGCTTTGGGTATGTTGTATATTGTTATATTTGTTTGTTATAATTATAATATTGAATTCTAAAATATTGGTATGAATGTCATAATTTATTAATACTTTATGTAGAATATTATAGTAGTTATTTAAAAGTTTAAAATTATTTGGTTAGGTTAATTTTAATTTTTCATACTTTTTTAAATTTTAGTTTCATCGTAGTTAATAAGTATAATTTATCTAGTATTCCTTTATAATGTTTCTTACGCAGTAGATAAATTTAATTGCAAAGGTATGTAGGTACCTACGAATTTTTTTTTTAATTAAGGCTTAAAATCACGATATTTAATCAAGTCATTATGGCTTAATACTAAAGAAAATCTCATACAATTTGTATCATTAGGTTAGTTATTACTTATTAACATAATTAAGAGAAATGTACTTACATCAATAACAGTGCTGTCAATATCAATAACGCTATCTAATTTTGGACTCATAGTTATTCGAAAAAGAAAACTTCCTGCTCCTGGGGTAGTGGCCTTTTCTTTTTAAAATAAACTACTCGCGCTCATCACTAGATACTCGTTAGCGATGTTGATAATTCCTCGTAGCCGGCGAAACATCACATGCGCCGCCTAATAGAGCGCGCGAGTATTTTATATTACATCCATAATAGTAACCAAGATATAATGGTGGAGTGGGAATATTAGTTGATCTCGATATTGAACTTCAAATTCACGAGGTCTCGGTGTTCCCTATACATGTGTTAAATTATAATAAACAATATTACGATGTAAATAGTAAATTCATACGTTTCAATCTCATGTTAATGTTCCCAATAAATTATTGTGTAGATTATAAACTGTAAAACAAAATAGAGGAATTAACTTTTGCTGTATAGGCTTAGTAGGTTTGATTGTCATCAGTCATGACGCCATTAGGTAGGTCGCCGGAATGGATTTGTTTAATATAAACATAATATATGTATAATATTGATTTATTTAAATAATAAATGTATGTGTATAATTTTATTCGAAAAATGATTCTGAGGTAAGGAGACGCGTGTATCAGCAACTATTTCTATCGATATAGTTTATATCATATTATATTATATGGTATTTCTATTAATTCGGTAGGTTGGACTAATTTTTTCCACAAACATCACATATTAAGAAAAAAATTGATCTAGGTATTACGTATTGTATAACCATGTTAAATATGAATATAAGTTCGTGGTATAAATAATTAAATTTATAGTCTTAAATAGCTTAGTTTTGTATAGTAAACGTAGTGATTGTGAAACATAAAAAGTTATATCTCTATGGTTGTTAATTTTAACTGCCGTGTAAGATCAATTTTGGACGAATGTTCTACATCTCGAATTTCTAGCTTTTTTTACCAAAAATCAATTATTTTATTTACACAAATTTAAAATGAATTAATAAAGAATTAGAACATTTCCAATGTTTATTATTAATACAATAACGACCAGGAATCCTTTTTTATCAAAATCTTGATCATACTTTCCCTGTATCTACTTGTGTAAACCTTGTTTAAAATACCAATTGCTTAAAATAGTAAACTATTATTTATTTAATAAAATTCTGATTTTTTGAATTTTTGAAATATACGTAAATACTTACTATATTTTCAAATTCTTGAGATTTTTTGCTTGGCATGTAATCGATTTAAAAATAAATTTTAAATATCGATAAAACTGTTTAAAAATCAATTGTGAAATCGAAAGTAATATTAAAATTGTAATTTGTTTAATGATACTCAAAATTTATATGGAAATCAGAAAACAATTTTAATTTATCGTTTTATAAATTTTATATACAAATCGATTTTTATTTTAAAATTAAAAAAAAAAATGATGTAAAATTTAAAATTAAACTATAACTGACAGGTCAATAACATACTGGTCATCGGTACCTAAGTAATTTCATTTTTTAGGAATATTTCACAGCCACGCTTAACAACAATAAATTAAAACTCACAAAAGACTATCCTGCACGTATGCGATGTGGGTAAAAATCAAAATTAAAATTGTTAAAATGTAAAAACGATGTTATATATATATATATAAAAAAAAAAGCGGGTAAGTGGATGTCGCTCTGCTGTACAGTAGGTTACAAGTGGGTCACTGTATAATGATGGATGGAATTAAATTTGAATTCAATGATACAATATCATTGTATTAGAAAAATGATTCTGAGTGGAGACGGTATGTCAGTCTTGGTTTAAGACATATTAATACCAATATATCTAAGTCAAAATTCGAATTTTAAATGCTTATAAAAAAAAATTGTGCCTATGTATTTTAAATATTTTATATGAATTTCTAACTTAAAATAATTTCCAAATTTTCGTCGTTTTTACGTATTTTGTCAATATTTGAACTTCAAATGCTTATAAAAAAAAACTGTGACTAAGGATTTTTAATTTTTTTCATCTGCCTTTGAAACAATATACTAGAAGCCTTGTATTAAATTTTCAAGTTTTTTAACCAACAAATAAAATTTTATTGATATTTATAGGAAAAAAAAATTAAAAAAATTGAAAACTGACAATGTCCGTAAACAGTTCAAAAAGAGTCAAATTATTTTCAAAATTTTACCGTGTATAGAAAATGCAAATATAAAAAACCTGTGAAAATTTCATATATCTATGGCCATTTGTTTTAGAGTTACACCAAAAACCAAAATCGATTTTGCGTAAAAATTCCCGTTTTTCCTGAATTTTTCTTTTGTTTTTCACGTCACTTTTAAAAACTACTGGGAAATTTTTACTTTTGACCCCCCAAAGTACCAACTAGATTCACTTTCCAATCAGAAAAGTTGCTGTTGAAGAAAATCAAAGCAGCTTTACTGTCCTAAAAGGTGATGACAGACACAAAAAAAAATAAAAATAAAAAAAAAACACACATCATTGTAAAATCAATACATTCATCGTTCCACTCAGAATCTAAAATGATAAAATCAATATATTATTTTTAATTTAATTCAGAACAAACTAATATCGATAAGCACGGTAGTGTCCCGTGCCTTTACAAATGTCTGTTTTTTGAATGAGAACAGTCTTTTGTACAGTAAATTATTTAGTGAATCACTTTTTTGAACATTTTGATGTTCCTTATTAAAAATTCTAACGAGTATTAAGTTATTAAATTGTTTTTGCTTATAGGATAATATAGTCCTTAAAATGATTAAAAATACCATAATCCCTATCATCGTGGACTTATACCTAATTGTCTTTATAGTATGTACATACTTGAATAATTCTAAAACTACAAGTTCAAATTTTGATTTTGATACGTCAACATTTTCAAAAGAAATACCCGCTAAATTACTTACAGTAGAAAAGTGGGTCTTCAGGTTCTCATTTGAAAAACAGAATGTTGTACCTACACAAGACCCTCCTTAAGTTGAGTACAAAAAATCTTAAGAATTAAAAAATATAATCAAAGAACCTATCTACATTTAAAAATTCCAATAATCATATTTTATGTCAAAATTAATCATTTTTCCTTTTTTTTATCAGTGGTGTGGCGGATATATTATGGGGTATCCACATAATTTAAGTTCATTACTTGGGGGTTGGATAAATCTATGCCAAATTACCCCGTTTAGCTTTCCACCCTAACTCCCCATAAACTAACCTTTAACAATAGAAATGAAAAAAAAATGACTTATACATTTTGGAAACACTGTGAAGAGGACCTAACCCCCTAGCTTCCAAAAATTGCGCTTATGTATACCATGTTAAAAAGTTTAGTCATTGTAAAAGGTGTATATTACAATAATACTTTAAAGAATTTATAGAATTCAATAGTTAATACCAGAAGTTCTAAAAAGAAAATATAATTATAAAAATGTACAGAATTTAATGTAGTTACGATATATATATATATTTATAGGTATTATGTATGTATGTACTATGCATGTATGTTTTAGGTATTATGACGTATGCCGAGTGATGTTTTGAACAATAAATATTCATAATTTTGATAAGTATTTAAGTTATGATGAAAATACTTTAAAAAATGGTTATGCTTTTTAAGAATTAACCTAATGAAATAAACCAGTAAATCTGTTAAGAGAATTATTTTTCGTATGATTGTGTGTGAAGAAAAAAATTATTATTAAAAAAAAATGAATGGATATAACTGGTTTAAAGAATAAAATATAAAAAAAACATTTGAAAAGTGTCAAACTATTATTTGAAACCAAGCTTAAGTTAATTTTGTTTTTTGTTATGTATGTTAGGCATCTATTAAAATATTACGGAAATTATAGCGACCATAAGTTATTCATGAAAAATTTTTTAATGTTTTATAAACTACTCATTAAAATCGTATTATTGAGGTGTACCTACATTTTGTTATTGTGCATATTTATTTAATTATAATTTATTTTGTGGCCGGGTGTGGTGCGGTTTTTGGCCTCAGTCTTTAACGTGTTTTGAGGTCTAGCATCAGATGATCAAACCAGATCAAACCTACTGAATAACCCAGGCCACAGGACCTCAAATGTTGAAGCCTTAACTCAATAAAAAATATTTTTTTTAGTTATTTATGTCAAATGATAAAAATTGTAATAAAATATGAGTTTTTTTTATATTGCATCAATTTTATAAAAGTTATGAACACTGACTTTATCTTGTTAACACTTAAAATTACCAATGTATAATATGCCAATATTGTTTTCAACATCTTGTATTATATTACCATTCATTTTGGTGCTGAGTTGAAAACAAACATTTAATATTCTTAATTAATAACTACAAATGAAGGTACCTTTTACCTAGGTAATTGTGTAAACACGGTTATATTATTCTATATTTCATAAAAAAAATGTTATTAAACAGTGCAATTTATTGTTTAAAATAATTGAATGTAGCAAATACGAGTTGTCACTCTCTTCCTAAAATGGGCCCTAGTCCTTTCTTTCTGTTTTGGTGTGAAAATGTGATTCAAGACAGGAGATATTTTAAACAATAATAATACAGGTATTATTTATATCACTTTTGCGTCTTGTACTGTTCATGATATATTATTCACAGACAGTAAATTTACTGTTTTATTAATAAAAAAAAACTTTTAAGCTGCTCGTTTTGTAAACCACACCCAATATGGCCTCTAATTCTGAGAGTTTAATTAAATTAAAAAAAAAACAATTGTATATTTTATTTTAATCTAATATTTTACACATTTTACAACTAGGTGTTAGCGTTAGTTTGAAAATTATTAAAGTTCGGTAAGAGTGCCACATCGTAATTATTAGCTTCTGT
Source organism: Myzus persicae (assembly GCF_001856785.1). Taxonomy (NCBI): domain Eukaryota; kingdom Metazoa; phylum Arthropoda; class Insecta; order Hemiptera; family Aphididae; genus Myzus; species Myzus persicae. The sequence continues at coordinate 303,853 of NW_019102619.1, read as the reverse complement.
ACAATAGATAAATATTTTGATTTATAGAGCATATTTATATCGTTTAAGAGAAAACTGTTTAAATTTTTGACGTTGATTATTTTTTTTATATTTTCCTTGCATGTTGTAAATATTAAATAAACTAACTTTTAGTGGAGGTTTAAAAGATTTAAAATATCATGGTAATTTCATGGTAATTGTTTTAATCTAAATTATCGATAGACAGCGAGGCCTTTTCTATCTGAATTAGGGTTAGGATATTAAATAAATATTAAACTTAACTAAAAACAACTATGTCTGCATGTAAAATTAAAATTAAACACAATACTTAATGTTTGATTTAAAATTGTAATTGTTAAATTATTAGTGTTGAAAATTGAAATAATAATATTATTAGTTTACTAAATTAAATTAAATAACATAAACGGGTTTTTATGTTCATATTACTAACAGTTATAACATTTAGATTCTAACCTATAATTATACTTACTAACTACTGTTTGACCTTATGTTTCTGTTAAAATATGTTTCGAAAACTATTCGATATAATTATTATGTAAACAATTCATATTTTCTATAAATGATTAGGACAATTATATTTTCTAAATTGTATTATTATAAGTATATAAAGTATTGTAATTATGTTTCGCCAAGTTTTTGCACGTCAAAAGAACGTGATCCAAAAAGGGAACGTGACATTTATGGACAGACGGGTTTTTGTTTGTTTAGGACCGTTTGTTTTTTGTAATTATCAAACTCTGGTCACGTTATTAATTTTAGCTGGTTGTCCATTTTCACCAATCGAGTTTTTGTTTTTCAAAGGAACTCATAAAGTTTATCCTTTATTGATTTGGTTGCTGCAGATATTAAAAAAAATCCATATAATATATTAATTTTGTTTATGTAGTATAATAGAAATTTTTGACTTATAATTATTATACAATAACACAATTTATAAAAAGAGGTATACATTAGGTCTGTCTTGGGTGTGATGATTACCCTGTCCCTAGATATATGTATCTATGTGGAGCAATATATTATTTAATATTGTGGTTATTATTTGGTTACACCTTTTTGTTTTCCAACAAAATTGTTTTATAATACTACCATTCTTTAACAATTATTAATAATATTATTTTTGAACCGGTCTGCGGTCGGCATTATTATTATATTAATCATTGATCACTGTTAATTAATTTATGCCACCTGCTACAATAATATTAAACTATGTTACTATTAGTTTTATGGCATAACTAATAAATTACAAAATAGTGTCAAATACTTTAATATTTAATATAGTTTATTTTATTTTCCTACGTCCGTTCATAGATCATATTTATTTTTTGAATATTAATCGTTAAGGTAAAACGAATATACATTTACTTATGTATAGTGTATACATATATGATGTGAAAACCATATGAGTAAAAGTAAATTCGGGAATGTTAGCTATATTGTGCTATATGTGTGTACGTTTTGTTATTCATTGGTCTTTTGGTTAATGGCCTATGGAATTTTCATGATCATTTGGAAATCCCTAATCTTTACCAAGGTCGCGAAGAAACTGTCAAGACGTCTGTTGATATCTTTTAAAAATACATTCTTTATTGGTCACGACTTTTTTTTTTTTTGTTAGTGACGTTGGGTTTTACGGTGTTGTAGAGAAACTCCATTTGGGAATGCCAGAAATCAACACTGTGATCTTCAACGGATCCACATTACGTATACTCATAATTTATTATAGTTTTATAAACAATTAATATAATATATCTTATGATAATTATTATAAGATACGTTTTTTCAAATTATGTATACATATGTTAATAATACATATGATATTATCATTGTGTGAATAATTATAATAATTTCATACAAAAATATAGATCGTAAATAGTCGTTTTGGTTGAAATTGAATGAATGATTCATACTAATAGTACCTATGCATGTGTACTGTGTAGTACTGTAGTGCATATTACAAATAAACTATGTTTTAAACTTTTAACTATAACAATTATATCATACTATAAATATTTCGTATTAATTGCTATTTACAAATTATCTGATGTCGAAACTAAGTAGTTATTTTTAATACATTGATTGGTAACTGTTTTGGTAATTGAATCTTAAAAATAATTGTTATGTTCGCGTTAATGATTTTTATTTTTAGGTTTAATACATCTACCTTTTTTAATGTAATCATGGATTCATAGTCGTTTAATAATAATTACAAAATACTAAGCTACACTTGATTTTTAGTGTTTCCTTGTAGCTTTAAATATTATATTTATATGCATAATCTTTATTATGTAAATTGCATATAACGTAGTATTATACTTTTTGTGAATTAATTTATTGAGTGCAGCTGAATTTAATAATTAGAAAAAAATTTATTTAATATAAGCAGTTACATTGTATTTGATTACAAAATTAATTTTTGGAAGATTGTTTTAAATAGTTAAATATTTTGGAGTGAAAATTATTTGTTTTAAATGTATTTTAAAGTACCTACATTGGTACATATGTAGTCATTACAAATTAAACATTGTTATTTTTACAAATTAAAAAAAATACCAATTATTCGTTAATGTTAAAGTAATCTAACCAAAGTTAAAAAAAAAACAAAAAAATCTTTTAACAAAATGTTAATTTGTAAGTCTGTAATTGCTTATAATTATAGTTTCTTAAAAAGTATTTGTAAGGTATATATTTTGTCCCTTGAATTGTGTATGATTATATGCATGAATATAAATTTATATTTTTGTAGGTTTGGTTATCTATAGGCTAGAAGTTTATTTATCATAGTTATTGATTACTTAATAAAAATAAATACTCAAACAATTAATCATAATATGCAAGCAAATAAAGAGCAGCCATAATTGTAAAATACTTAAAACCAATTTTTAACATAATAGATATAATTATAATTTGTTTACCTTTTTTTTTTATCAATAAATATAATACCTCTTGTATCTATAATTCTTATTTTTAGAAACAAATTAAATTTGAATTAATACCTATCTTATATTATGTTTTTATTTTTTTTTCGTTTCTAAGGAGAAACGTCTAATTTATAATAACATGGCTGAGTTAAAGACCTCTTGACGAAAAGAAAATGGCATTTGTCTTTAAGTTAGGTACTTCAAATTTGAGGGTTAAAATCCAATGCGTGTAATTGAAAATGTTCATTTTGAATTTTGACTTGCAAAAATAAAAAACTAACATTTATTACGAAAAGCGTTGAAAATTTTTACATTTATGTCAAAGTTGTAATTTCTTAGGAGTCTACTATTTCATGACTTGAATTGATAATGTTCTCTTATTTTGTCAAACGTATTAGAATGAGGAACTTAAATTAAATTCTAAATTTTTTCTATTAAACCTTAACAGTCATTACTGATTAATTGATCATTTGTTACGTAACGATGACGATTTACAAAGATGCATTTGTAATATAGGCATCTATATATAATAAATATAATAGATAATATGTTTTATATATTAACCTTGAAATATTCTGAATAGCTTATGTCTAAATCATATATTTTTGAGTTTATAAAATCTGTGTGCATTATGTCATTGTATTATAAATAATTATAAGCTCTTAAATATTGTGTTTTTTTCTTACAGCTCAAAATTCCATCTAAAGCTGCATTCAAATTGAGACCACGTGATGTTATTGTGAATTTGAAAAAGAAACACATTTTCGTTGGAATAAAGGGACAGCCACCGATATTGGATGATGAATTACAGCATGAAATTAAACTTGAAGAAACCACGTGGCTACTTGAAGACGGAAAAACATTCCTTATTAATATTGAAAAGGTAAAGTAAAAATAATATATTATCATACTTTGAGTTATTGCAGTGCTTCCTACGACGGATTTAACGTTCTACGTAAAGAATTAGAAATTGTTTATTTCTTATCCATTATTGTAATGATTGATTTTCCCGTTTTTATTTTTATCCCAGGATTATTATTAAAGTTCTAGGAATTTTTACCCCAAAGTAACAACTAGATCCAATTCGCTAACAGAAACCAGAAACCATGCTCAAAGTAAAAGATTGAAGCATTTTTCTGCCACAAAATTGTTCGACGGCATAACAAAAAAATCACTATTTTAATCCCCATACATTCATTCTCTCAGAATAACCTAAAATAACCTCCCTCCAAGGAATGTGTAAGATTTTAAACCCTCACACTTTTTTTTAAATTTAATAAATATTTAAGAATACATACTTACTATTTTGTTTGAGTTATTATAGATATTATAAATTAATTTATATGCTTTTTCAATGTATAGATATTGGCTCCCCTTGTATTCTGTTTAGTTATGTCTTATAACAATTAATAACAATAAAAAAAAAGTTTATCGGTATATTTTAAGTACAAGTTACAGAGTCTCCGATGTTGGGAGTTAAATAGTTAGTCTTTTATTGTACTACATTATACGTTTTCATTTGAACTTTTAACTTATATTAAACTTTTTTAAAAATGTTTAGCTAAGTTTCGAACTTTATTTTGATCTCCCGTATGTACGTGTGCTCTTACATATTTTCTTAATCTTCTTTTGCGTTTAATGAAATGTCAATTGCAACCGTAGTTTTGTATCAAATTCTGTTCATAATTGTTTTTTGATTGGGATGATTTATTATTACTTTCAAATTAACATAAAAACATATCATTGTCTTGCACTGATATCGAAGCTAACTGAGTTACCTACACACGGTTTGCATTGTGTATGTGCCATGTGTGGCAAGGATTCATCACTAAAAACCCGGCTGGTCACCCATCCGGGAACTAGTGACGCTGGCCGATGCTTGACCTTATAATCACATTAGTGGCTGAGGCCAACCACCGAGACTCATGAGGTCCCAAAAAGTAATTGTTTATTTACTCTTTAATGATGAACAAAACTAATAAATATAATAAATGCATCTTGTTGCATTCATATATCTGTATAAAGTTTAAAACAATAGTACCCTCTATTTCTTAACTTAAATCTATATGTACGTAATATATAAAGTGAGTTTCTATCTATTAGATTCATGTATAGTTATTGTAAACTGTATGTATCAAGTTTTTATAAAAATTGTTTACACTGTCAACCATTTTTTATTTTTTATTTAAAACGCCAAGGGACAGCGTTAAATAATTTATGACACACCAAGAATTCAAATTTTTTGGGAATTATAGGACATCAAAGGACTTTAGTGGAAAAGTACCAAAAACTTTTGATATCGAAAAATGACAGTACAGCAACTTTTATACCTATCTGATTATTTTGTACTATAATGATCAATATATCTAAGTAGTGTTTTTTAGTTTATCTGTTTATTTTATTATTAATTTATAACTATTATATATTGCACGACTGCTGCGACTTTAAATCGTAATTTTGTACTTAAATAATCTTTTAAAATATATTATTATCATATCTATATTGCAATATGATAATCTTTGGCCTCCGCATATTTGCAAACCCATCTAGGCATGATGGAAAGATGGTATACCAAATGGAAATTTAAAGTAAATCAAAATAAATCAGTACACACCACTTTTACACTAAGACAAGCACCTTGCCCAAGGGTACTACTTTATGGCATCCCTATTCCATCATCACCTTCAGTAAAATACCTTGGTCTAACCCTCGATCAACGCTTAACCTGGGCTCTACACATTCGTGAAAAAAGACTATCCCTAAATAACAGGCTACGTATGCTTAAGAATTTAATTGGTAACAAAGCCACCCCTATTAATATCAAACTTCTCTTGTATAAAACCTTATTAAAACCCATTTGGACATACGGATTGCAGCTATGGGGAAATGCTAAAAAGTCAAACCTGAATAAGATTCAAGCTTTCCAAAATATGGCCTTAAGGAAAGTATTTAACGCACCTCCATATATATCAAACCATACCCTACATTTAGATTGCAACTTAAATACTATTCACGAAGAAGCTAAACGTTTTTATAAAAAATTTCATAATCGTCTATCCTCTCATTCAAATCCACTCATTAAAAACTTATCTTCCCTCACTATCCCAGGTAGCCCTCCAAGGCGACTTAAACGGAAATGGTGCAGAGATTTTTTATTTAACTAATAATAATAAGATATAACTAAATATATTATATTTATTATATAATATAAATACTAACATATATCCAAATCGCATATGATTAAACCTAGACGAAAGTGTCATCAGTGGGTGGCTTCTTTCCTTAAATTTATGTATATCACCCTATTCTTTGTTTCCCTTATCGCACATATACTTATTATGTCTAAGATATAGATTGTATATTTTCTTCTAAAAATAAAAAAAAAAAAAAAAATATTTTAATATGATGCACATTTATGAATGCATTATTTTTCTTATAGAAAACAAAATTAATTATATTTATTAATATAGTGTTTATAAAAGAAACAATAAACATTACTATATTATAGTTTATAATATGAATTTTGAGGTATTGTGATTTTCTTTAATCGTGTAAGCTATATAGCTACATTAGGTTATTATGTGAACAGCGCGATGTTAGTGTGACCATCATTAATATTGGTACGCTTCCAGTTAAACCATCTTTTGATAGATGTTCAGAGTGATATCTAACACTTCTATAGTTTTTTTATTTATTGAAACGTGTAAAATGTGCGTATAAGATGTATTAATTTATATTTACACCAATTTTAATCAACTTAATCTAGTCATAATTATTTGAACCCTTAAGTTTTTTTTATGAATCATAATGACATGATACTGCAGTAATAAATTTAATTTTAAAAATATTTATTACATTTTAACAAATAATTTATTGGTTGTAAAATGTGGTGATTTTGTAGAATTTATTTACCTATTCCAATTTGTTTCTTCTCTTTAGTCTTATGATAATACTTTCATATTTCATAGGCTTGTAATACTATGTGTTTGTAAAATTAAAATATCAGTTCCTTTAAATTAATCGGTGGTTCGTGAACATATAATAAAAATAAATGTTCAATTGAATAAACTTGAGGTATTCGTTAAGAAACCATGCAAATAAATGAATTAATAATAATTTAATTACACAATAATAATATCAGGTAATTCTTTTATTGAAATGGAATCCTATTCACGTGTGTCGGATATTGCGCAACTTCTATCTAAACATACATAAATTCTTCTGAAGTACCTAGATTTATTTTATTATAATAAAAAATACAATATTATATAGAATGTATACATGTTAAGACTATTATAATAGTATATTGATAATAATAGATCAAATACAAATAACAAATATAATACTTATGTGTTTTCTTATGTTGCTGGTACCTATTATATTAATATTTGCGAATTCACCCAGTTTAATTGGTGCATGGTTTATTTTATTACAACTAATATAGAGTAAAACAGTCATTTCCATTTTGTACACGTATCTCACATAGTTGTTTTGAATTTAAACGATTTACAAAGTCATAAACGATATTATCGCACTCGATTTTGTTTTGGGATCAAAAAAAGTACGGGACATATCCTACAGTCCTTCACAGACTACCATATAGGCACTGGACTTTCGTTTAGGAGGGCTCTCTTTAGCTAAAGCCAGTGGGCATTGGTGTATTATTATTATCTATTTTGAACCATATCATTCGCAAAACGATCTGAGCGGAATTCAGTTTACTAAATATTATTATTAAATTGTAATTGCATATAAAAAACGTACTAATGTATTAAATATACTGAACTGTGAGCATATTATAAATAGTTATGATGTATACTTTATAAGTAACCTTGCAGTACTATAACATCATATCATACCTACCAACAAATTGCATTACTTTTATTTATAAATTTATAATTTATCAGGTCATCAATTAAGATATTATAAATTTTATTTTAATTTTTTTTTCAGTTATTATGCCAACTGTTTCAATTTGAACAATAAGCTTAAATGATAAAAATAAGATAAATAATGACACTAAATAAATTTGTTACATTGTAATTTTATATATTTTTGTCGTTAAATCTAAAATTAAAATTGTATTCATTCGTGAAATTGAATGTAGGTATTGCCTAGTTAAAATCCAAATTGTTTTTAAAAAAATATGTTGTCTAAGATAATTTTAGATTCTGAGAGAAGCAATATAAATGTGTTATTATAATTATTTTGTCTGTCATCACCTTTTGCGCAGTAAAAACGTTTCGATTTTCAACATTGTGAGTGGTTACTTTAATAGTAAATTAGATCTAGTTGGTTCTTTGGGTTTTAAAAGAAAAAAATCTACAGTACCTACTTTTCTTAATAATTGGGAAAAATAAAACAACAATTAGGAAGTATTTTTAACGCAAAACGAAGTTTTTACACAGTTGGTTTTCTTATGAATCTTTATGAGCTATTTATATAAATAACATTTCAAATTTTAGATTTTGCTTTAATTTTTTCCATAATTGGAGATACTAAAAAAAAATTCGGTCCAAAAGTTTAACAATTGAATACAAAGTTCCTCATAAATTATTTATACAGGAATTTAAAAAAAGAAGTTGATCGTAAATTTACTATTATAATTTATAAACATTAATGTAATTCATAATAAAATTCATCAAAATCATTCAAATATGTAAATTATTTTGTAGTTAAAAATATATTAAGTGTTAAATTTTTATGACAATTTTGACAAATTGGATAATTAAGCAAAAAAAAACTATATATTTTTTTGCTATTCAAAATTTGCGGTGACTTTGTACGTATGTTATTATATTTTACTACACGCTTTACTCTATGTATTTATTTTGGTAAATAATTTTATATACTGTGAAAATATTGTAATCAGTAAGTTAGATGACTGTCAGAAAAACTAAAAATAAAATAAAAAAACTATATGCTTTAACATTTTTAAAATATTTAGATAAGTTGTACCTAAGCTATTCTGGTATTGTTTATTTATAGTTGATTCCGTATTACTAATAAGTAATAGTAAACTAAATTACCATTATGTATCAGCAATATGAATATACTTATAGTAAGTACTAAGTAGTATATAGACTGACAGACAGTTTCTGATCAGGGTCGCACTTTGTGTACAATAATTGATCATTCAGTTCAAATTCAACACATCTATTAAAGTGACTTACTCAATGAAGAGGTACACTGTACTTCGACTATACAGCAGACCGGTTACCTACACCTGCTAATTTTGTTTTGGGTTAAGACTGCAATCATTTAATTTCAATGTTTTTTAGGTGAATAAAATGGAATGGTGGTCGAGACTGGTGCTTTCAGATACCGATATATCTACTAAAAAGATCAACCCAGAACCTTCCAAACTTTCTGACCTAGAAGGCGAAACCAGGTCCATGGTGGAGAAAATGATGTACGACCAGCAACAAAAGAATATGGGATTACCTACGTCGGACGAGCAGAAAAAACAGAACGTTCTTCAAAAGTGAGTTTATTTTATGTTTTTACTTTCGTTGTTTTAACTGTTAATATTTTTACAGGTTTATGGAACAACATCCCGAGATGGACTTTTCCAAGTGTAAATTCAATTAACCCGCTCAAAACCAAGAAAATAAAAAAATATATATATAAAGAACAGCATTAAATGAAAATTGAAATAATAAAAATAATGTTATCACTTACAGTTTCTTTAGATGAATTCAAAAGTTTTTGGATTAAAATAAAAGTATTGTAAATTGGATTGTGGTTTTGTATTTTTGAACTGAATTGTACAATATTTTATTTCCTGATTGTATTATATTATATTGCATGACATAATATTCTATCAGCCACCTAAAGCAGCAAAAATAGTATTAGTATTATGCTGCGCACTAGTTTTATAATTTCAAATCAATATTTAATCAATTGATTGTACAACTGTACGTATAGCATTTTTTTTTGTATTTACCTAATCGTATTTATTATTTATTTCAGTTGAGCTTACTAATATAACGATACAAAATTTAAGATACGATTATGATCTGGAATGTAATATGTATTTTTGACATTGGTAAACTATTGAATAATACATTTAACAAAGAAAAATCTAAATAAGTATGTGAACAGTTAGTATATGCAGTTGTTAGATGAATTCGATTAATAACCAAAACAATTTGGTAACCATAGAGAAAACTTAAGTTATTATTAGAATTTAAGAGAAAAAAACCATTGATATGAAGTGCTCAAATGCTTATTGAGAAGTATATAGTGTGAAATACTGTCAACAGTAAATGTCATTATAATCTTGTCATTTTCAAAAGTCGTTTTTCCCACTAGCTCTGTATATTTTGAATAGTTTTAATACAATTTTGTAAGCTAATTTGTCAGCAAAAAATGAAACGTTCTCTACAAAAAAAATGTGAAATTTCTCGAAAAATGGTTGTTACTGAAAAATATTATTAAAAAAGCTACTAAATCTAAACTTATATATTATATGAAAACAAATGCATACACCTCATACTATTTTACTCGTAATAGATAAATGCTATTTCATAGTTACGCTATTAACTGTTGAGGCGTTCGATTGAAATTTACCGCTGATTTCAGTTCGATAGCGCATGGTATTTCAAAGTCTTTGCATGACCTACTACGACTTGAGTTCTGTACTTAAGAAATAAACTTACCTACCTACCCATGATCAGGCATAGTTGATGTCAATGTGGCGGGACTCTGGGGACTAAAAGCTTAATTTGTTTGAAAATTACACGGCTGCGGTGTTCTATATAATACTACAGTATTATTCCTATAGGAATTTATTTGGTCAAATTATATCAACGCTAATGAACACATTTATCAATGATTGCGTAAAATGATTGACCAAGTGATCTACGAATTTGAATTACAGCCAACGCTGCATTTTGTGAATAAATTAGATATGCACGTAGATGGATCGAGTCGGATAAATATGGAAATTGCGTAAAATTAGGTATTCATTATCGAGATAAATATCCTAAACGCTTAACCTAACGAAATCTCGACATTCCACAAGGTTAAACTTACATCGTTTTACTATTTAATAGCATTGATTATCAATTAGATACCATATATTTATTGTCAATGATAATAGTCGGTTCTTGCAGTATATCGCTAATCCGATATTCCAATCACGAACACACGACTATATCCATAAAGATTATGATTATTCTTTAAAATGTAAACCGTAAACGCCTAGAGATCGTGCGAATTGTCTTTTTATTCAAAAAACGAAACGTGTTTTAATTTGTTTTACAGCGGAAGTGTACATTTAATAAAATCATAAAAATAAAAAATAAGCACAAAGATGAACCGAACAAAATAATATTATTCTACTTTGTTTTTGACAGCTACAAACGGAATTATATTCTAACGATAACGAAACGTGTTTTCAAATGGGATAATAATTTATTACTGCAAAATGTATTGTCTAATATAATATTTTGTCCGTACCGGATACGAAGTCACGCAAGAGTAGGTATGGCATATAGGTACCTACATACCTACAGCAATAGGACAGGTATGTCATATAAACATATTCGTATGTGTTAGTGATCTATATGATGACTATATATGACTATACTGATCTATAAATGAGCCTATTTATACTTGCTATTGTAAACTTTATGAGAATTGATATTATTATATTGTGTATTTAGAACATTAATAAATATAAACTGAATTAGTACGTCAACGGTCAACACGACAATAATAATATATATAATTAATAACTCGTTTGTATAAGTATATAACGTCATACTGTTATATTATTATATTTTCATCCTGTTTATGGAAGTATTATGCGTAGGCATCAGATCTATCAATGGTCTAGCCTCCAGCCTCTATGATATGCAATCGCGTGCCTGCAATCAAATTGCGTTCAGTTATGAGTCACTCCAAATACGTGCAAAATATATGACAATATCAAAAAGCGGAAATCTGAAATTGTTGTTTTTATTATTTACGGGCATACACTATACATTTATTATGTCAGCTAGGCGCGCAAATGGAAAAATCACACCATACAAATCGACGGAAAAGTGTATTTCGCGGGAAATCAATTGGGTAAGTACCAAAATCGAAATGAATTAGCTTTGATCATAAATTGAACAATACCATTTGATAATCAATGGTATTAGGTTTATATAGGTAATAATCGATAGATCATCCTATCCTAGGTAAACTTTGACGTACATCGGAATAAATATTACCTAGTCATTACCAATAATATGGTATGTGCTGTTAAAAATCTCACGTATGATCGCAGAATCGCAGCTATCATCAGACAATATGCATTTTCGTTTTCATTTTTTAGTTGAACCTATAACTTTTTTTGGTCTTGCTTAAAATTTCTTTTTTGGACTTTTTGTTTTCATTATTTTTTGTACGTTCTTGTATGTAATTATGTATTAAAAATTTAACGTACATACATAATAAAATAGTTTTGACACTCTTGTCTCGTTGATATTGGCACAAATAATAGTTTAGTCCCTAATTCAAAATTACCCACTGCCAAATATCATCAGACATCAATCCAATGTTTATTTTGCTCCTATATTATGTGCTTGTAGATAAAGTCTGTAAAATCGTAGATATATTTAAGGTACCTACTCTAATAATAAGTATCTAAGACTTAAGTCAATTGATCAATTTTTTTCAAAACTTAAAATCCAAAAGAATTTCAAATTAAGTAAACGAACAACAAACAAATTGAATTCATAGAATTTGTAATATTGTATTCAGTATTTGTCCCAACATTGCATATGTTTTATAAAGCAATTAAAAAATAACTGGTAATAAAATTGTTAATTTATTTATTCAATAATTAGATTTGGAACTTTTTTTGAATTTATAAATACTTTATAGATTACAAGTTGTAGCTGGTACACAAATTTAGCTTGTTATGCATAGTTTGGTTATTCGGTCGTGTATTTTATTAATCAATTGATTATTATATCGAATTTTATTAAATTGTATATGAATCAGAAGCTTCACCAATAAATAGAAACCAAAATGCAAAAGCAATTTAAATTTGAAATGTATTTTTACTTAATTTTACAAAAATTTGTCTCAGAAATAAAATTCAAAAAAGAGTTTTTCAAAGTGTGAAAAAGAAACAGAGGATATCGGTAAACGAGTATAACACTACAGCAGAATATTGACTTCCAAAACTATTCAATAATCAGGTGTGTCATCACTCACCGCCTTTAGGAGCATTGAAAATGCTTTTAAGTTTAAATTCAATATATTATCTGGGGTAAGAAAGTGAATCTAGTTGATACTCGGGGGTCAAAAATAAAAATTCCATGAAAGTACTTTTTCTAATAATTGGGGAAAACAAAAAAAAAATAGGGGAAAACCGGAGAGAATATTGTAGTATATATATATACATTTTTTTTTTATATATTTTCTCCCATTATTTTTAAACGTCCTTGTGTTAAACTACAAATTAAGTAGGTACAAAACTTATAATTTATAGTTTTTAGCCAACTATACATATATACCATACATAATTATTATACTTTATATACGCTAGTAAATAATTATATCCAATATATCAAATTAAAAGAATTGTACAATGTACAAAATATCAAATAGGTACTCAAATGTTTCAGCGCTTTAATGCTCTATTGATAATGCTGATGAAAGGAAACATTTATTTTTATTTGAAAACTTCACAAAATTTGTAATTTGATCATAAATCATAGTTTAATTAGGTATTAACTAAAAATGATATTACGAGGGAGACTTTGTTTCCCCCAAGTCCTCTTCTTATTGTCACGTCTACGAGTATTGTTATTGTTTCATTACGCACTTGTTCCGAATCTTAAGCAAAAAGTTGATTTGTTTTAATATATTTTAAAATAACTATCATTGTTCAACACATATACACGCGAAAAGGAAAGGGAAGAAAATGATAGAACATTTATGCCACCACGTGTGACATGCATTGATGTATATAGGTAACAGCTGTAGCTGTAAAATATAGAGAGTAGAAAATATCGATTTTCGATGGCAATAATATTCGAGTCGCGGACTAGTGACTACTCTGTACCTACACGCGGCGCTTGGCCTATATAGATGTGTGAAGAATCGTTGTGGGAGTAGCGGGCAATCCGACTTGACAGCTAACGCGTTAAGGTGGTATAATAATAATATCTACGTACGCGTGCGCATGTTTTTAGGGTCTTACCCCTTTTAGTATAAGCTTATGGTGGGCTCAACATCGGGAAATGCCTGACAAGGCGAATCCGCACGTGTCCGTTTTTGCGGAAAAATGCGATTTCGTGTCTTCTGTGTATGTATATAACTATATAAGTATATTGTATAATGTACGCCGTACGGTGTATAACTATATTATTAGTGCAGCTGGCATGGTGTGGTGGTCGGTCTCGGAGACATTTCAACAGACATCAACTAACCGAGCGACCTTCGCAGCTGCGAGTTGCAGGTCTAGCTGTAGTGCGATATTCCGACCCTATTTAATCTCATTATACCTATATAACACATTAACACAATAAGCAATATTATCACGACAAGTGATTAAAATTTATTATAATTTAATATTATATACACGTCGTCCGATCAATCACCATAGCTCAACGATGAATTCATCGTTCAATGGTACCTATAAATTATTAATAAAATAAAAAATATTGTATAATAATTAAGTAGGTACCTTATTATTAAGTACCTTATTAGTATATTACAAACAACAAAAATATTCAGATTTTGTACCGTCGTTGGTAACATAATTTTCTAATACCCTTGCGAGCATGATTGATGTTCATTTATTCGAATAATTTAATATTAATGCGTGGATAGGTATAGTGTCGTAAAAATCAGGCAAAGTCGGTGCACAGCAATGGGGCTCACCGGGTCGAAGGCCCCAAAGCCGTCAACAAATGTTTTTTTTTTAGTTGTTCATTAATAAATTGTATTAATAATAATCGTATTATTATATTGTATTTAATTTCATATAAATATATAATATACAAGCTTGAGCCGTTTTAACTTGGAATTATTTGTCTAAATATTGAGGAAGTTATTCAGCCTAAAGTGACACAAATCACAAATAGATTTGTTGATTGTTTCAATGAGGAAATTATTTATCAGTGCCATAAAATTCAATACATCCAGCAATAGTAGGCATTCTATCTAAGGAGTAAAGAATACCCAGGTGTGAAGTCAGTCCGTTTTTTTATGTATGCATTTTATGATGCTCAAAAAAGAGAGGTCCATACAAATTTGTTTGCATCTGGGTCTTTGGCTCTCTAGTTACTAAGTTACGGCACTGGATAAGTATACAAAAGACATGTAAGGTATAAGTGTATAATCTGAAACGGGATAATCTGACGAAAGGGTTTGAAACATAAATTTACAGGGCTGGATTACATTGGGGGCCGGTCATGCAGTGAATAGACCTGCAACTACTTGCCCGGGATTTTGGAATAAAAACAGATCACATTTAGGTCAGATTTTAAATAACCTTACGAGATCGACACTGAAAAAAATTAAGGTTAAATGAGTTTGAGAGGTATTATAGTACTATACGATACACATATTATTATAGGTTAGTACGAGTATATCTAATATTGTACATATTTTGTACTTATTTCGAGTACGAGAATATAATTGTTCAGTAAATTAGTCGAACTGAAAAATTTGTATGATATTAATTGGGCTTCGATATTACGTACTATTTTCTAGTTAAGTCAGTAAAATATCTAATATTTATATAATATTATTATACACCTACACGTATGTATGATATTAAATATTTGGACTGGATTGTGCCATTCCACCGAAAACGATTTAATGCCGTATATATTGTGAATCTAGATGCAGGTACCCATAATATCTTAATTCAAATTGTTGTATTTCGCATGTTGTGAAAGTATCACACCAATTATATATGTGGAAAATAAATGTATTTAAAAACGGGATTTTATGCAGTAATCAATAAACAAAATAACAAATTTAACACTTATTATACCTATGTCAAAAACACATTTTGAAATTTATAAAAAATTAACTTTTTGAAAACCAATAGTTTTTAAGTCATATTTCCTAAATAATAAATTTTTTTAAGTCTTAGTATTAAAATGTTATTTTCAGCCTTTTAGGTAACCGTTATTTTTACAAATATTATAAACTTATAATCTTTAAAGAGTATAAAGACGTCAATTAAAATGTTTCTGTTATCTGTGTTTTTAACGAATTTCTAAGAAAACTGTGTTGATATTATCAATATGTACTTGATAATAAAATATGTTCTGCCATGAATTAAAATATTACAAGTATATTTTAATTAGTGTAAACTGCCATCTATAATTGGCTATGAAAGTCAAAGACAATAATGTAATTGACAGTGTTAACTTGATAATATAATAAAAATTAATTTTAGGTGTTCATGATGTGTATTGATGTTGCATATACTATGATACTCATTATCTCATTATATAATTAAGTTGTTGTTTTTTACATCCAATAAGCTGCCGATTTACCCGCCAAAACATTTAATTTCCTTTATCACAATTTATTTCATAACAATAAATTATGTTCCGACTGTGAAGTGACAAATATCTATCAATTAATGACGTCTTTACTTTAAGCAAAATACCAATATTTGTATAAAAACAATTCATTCTCTGGGTAATCGATACCAAAAAATATTCACACTTTACATTTTTAACTTGGTTCAATTTTTACTAAATTTCAATGATTTTGTTTTTTATTAAAACTAATAAAAAAAAAAATCAAATATTCGATTGTACAAATAATCATTTTAAAATTTTTTTTGCATGTATACTATTAACTCAGAATCTTATCGATTATTGTTGAAAAAACCGCATTTAATTAAATTTATTTTCCACGAAGATACTAAGAGTGATTCAGGACTTTTGGACAGACTGTATATGCTTATACATAATATAGATATGCATGCAAGTATTTATGATTGTATACACACCCTCCTCCCTCTTCACCAGATTAAATCGAAAATCGTGTTTTATATTTTAGAAGAAGATGTGATATCGAATGTATTATAATATATACTATATATAGCCATATAGGTATTATATCTAATGGTACACATACGAAACCCTTTATAAAATGTATATAAATAAATATGTATGCTATTTAGCGGACGTTTCGTTAAATCGTTGGTAATATATTTGCATACGGAAATGTTGCCTTTTTTGGCAAAACATTTTACGCGACACGTGTCGTTCGGTGGACCCCGCTATAAATATTCATAACGATATAGTGGTGCGAACGGACCAAGAAATCCGCTATAAAGTTTCATTTAGAAAATTGCACCGATATATGTTATCTATATAGGTATGTACTTCACACGAATGTTGTTTTGCATATATTATCGACCCGTAACGACCGCGCTCGCGCATATACATATTTATTATATACGTACCTAGTGTGAGTGTTTAGACTAACAATAATAAACAAAACGAATGCGTGCGACCGGCATCCTTGAAGTCTGGGCCCTAAATCGCGAAAATGGAGTGACACAGAGCAACGGCATTAGTGCATTTGTTTCTGTAAGTGCACACACTTATCATTTGTCTTATTTTTTGCTACTGTGAAGACTGTTTGCGCTTTTAGTGTGGTGCGATATAATATATGCACACAGATATAGGTACACGGTGATTGACCAACCTTCGTAAACGCAACCCCCCAACCCCCTCCACATTTAATCTTTTAAGAATGCACTTATTGAAATTTGAAATTTTTAAATTTATTTACAAACCTCGTTTTAAAATACCTCAAAGATTAAAACAAAAAACTCAATGGATACGTCTTTTTTGAACGAGGACCACCTTTTTTCACTGTGAATTATTATGAAGCTGCAGATTATTTCATCGGCCGTATTCATCATGACGAAGCGAAGATCTCTAAATCAAACAAATATTTGAGTGATCTTAGTAGTTTATATCACCATAACAGTACAGGACACATTATCCTCCAATAGGATAAAAAACTTTGAGTTTTAAAAATACGGCTTATGCATATTTAATAATTCCCAAACTCAAAATTTTAAATCAATGCGAAATAAAAAGATAAATGTGGTTACAACCATGATCGGTGGATCAGTAATCACTATACCTTATACGTAGCTGGGTGCTTGGGTAATGGGTAATGGGTATTATAACTATATGTATGTGATGTGCAGTGTGTAGCTGGTGCTCAATACAACTCGTGGATATTATATACGACGACCTGAGGACGCGGTGTGTCGAACGTCGAGCTGTTGGTTTGTATGTAATAGTATAATAATAAAATATAAAACACGTGAGTTTTCTATTGTTTCGTAAATTTATAATGGTCCGACGTCCAACGTATATGCGGCGTACATTGTACACGACGATGTTTTATGGTCACGACAGTATTATATTTTATCGTTTATCGCGTACCTACGACTTATTAATCAATATAATAATTATTGTTGTTTTATGCCGACGCGGGTTGCTGTTGTACGTAAAAAAAAAAAAATAATACCAACATAGTAACATGTGATAATAAAAAATTTAAAACAATGGGTGCGGACACGATTGATATCGCAGCCACTCCGGCAGCCAATTGCGAACATTGAATAACGATATATACGCATACCCATACAATAACAGTGTGCATG
Organism: Myzus persicae; assembly: GCF_001856785.1. Lineage (NCBI taxonomy): Eukaryota > Metazoa > Arthropoda > Insecta > Hemiptera > Aphididae > Myzus > Myzus persicae. Next base: position 285,274 of record NW_019102619.1, on the reverse strand, counting down.
ATATAATGAAATGACAACGGCGTATAATATTGTAACGACGATGTTACCTAATATGACGTGTGATGATGGTTAGCCCAAATCGAGTTTTTCGCTTCGGGGGTTCGGAATTACCAGCTATGCGGGGGAGACTGTGTGTATAATATTATTATGTATTTCGATCGGTTCGGCGGGTACCTATCATCAATATATTTTCGTTTTCCGGCGATACACCATATAGGTACGTGTTATGTGTACGTAATTATGCAGTGGTGTAGTACTTACGCCATTTGAGGAAGGCCGAGATAAAATATAGGTAGGTATTTGTTTTTATTTTTCGTTACCGCCGTTCTTTTATATTATATTATAATTTCTTAATTGCACTTTATTTTGTACATTTTCATAAAAATATTATTTTTATAAAACTGCACGTCGTATTTTTATCCTTAAGTTTACCGTTGTTACATTTTTTTATCGGCGCGAATGATACTTGAGGGGTGCATTTAATTATATTCACTATACACTAGGTTAGACGTTAGAGTTAATATTCTATACTATGTAAAAATGTAAAAATAAGGTGGAAAAATAAAATAACACCGGACCTTCAGTGACGTTGAACGAATTATTCGAATATCTCCGATGTATGCATATTATCCTAACAGTCTGTTCTGGGGAATCGCTGAATAAAAATCCCCGGGAAAAAAAACCCCGATTAACTGAGAAAGAACCCTGAACAGAGATTCCCGGAATACAATATTACTCACCCAGGATTTTGCAATGAAAATTGTTGAATATATATTTTTTTTAAACATTAACAACACTATTAATACTTAATTACAAATATTGAAATATGTATGTATAGGTAGGTTAAAATAAATATTTTTTTTATATTTAAATGTTGTATAAGTTTAGCTTTTTAAGTCCATCAATTATTTAAAATTAAGTATTAAAGAATCATTAAATGTTTAAAATATTACGTAATATTGAATACAATTTAAGTAACTTTTATATTAATTTTATCATTTCCGAACATTTGTAACAATATTTTTGTTTTATATTACCTACTATAATATGTATAATTTATCTAATATTCTGTAAAAAAGTCAGTTGGGTTTTGTTATTTTTATAGACTATAATAAATATAATTTGTAGAAGGTATTTTTAAAAGTTCTATTTAATGCATTATTCAACAAGTGCAATAAGTATTATATTGTTTTAATACTTCCAATGGTCGATAGATTGAACAAAAAATTTAAAAAATGTAATTATTAAATAGTAGTTAATTATTAAACCATTTTCTCATATCTTGGCTTATTGAGTTCAAACAATTGGGAATATTTATTTAGCTACTTACTAATCTGGTACAAAGTTTTTCCGATCTTGATTCTGCCGTCCATAGTTGTGCAAGTTCGGTAGTAGTGTAGTACTTTATTGTTTTCTCAAAGTCATTCTAATACTCGTCCTAATGCAAAATTTGCATAATACGCAGGAACCTCCTCATGTTTCATTTTTCTTGGAATTATTTTTTTGAAACATTGATTACGTTAGTAAAATACAAACCAGATTTCAACCTATCAAACTCAATTTTAATGCCGACTTTTTCATACAAATATACCTATTTAATTTTGAAAAAACTGTATTTTACCAATCTGGAAAAAATTTTAAGTCATAGAAGTCAGTTGAAGCTATGATTTTATAAAAAAAAAAAATAGTTTCAGTTAATTACAAAGATACCTACTTCTAATATTATGACTATATAGTAATATAATAACTAGGGCTAGGATTTTGTAGCATTTGCATTTTCTTTCATAGTACTCCAGGACATAGCTAATCAAAAATAAAATTCGATTCATTCATCACAGAGTTCAAATATGCAATTTTGTTTTTGCTTTTTTTGCTTTTTCTTGTGATATTCGTAAATAAATGCTTTATTGGTACTTTTTTGTCAGTTTATTAGCTTTTTAATTGGTTTTTGTCAATTATACGCATATTTAACATTTACGTACATATTTATCTAAATTATTATTTTTTCATTTATTTTAATTATATATATTTTGTGAATTCGTAGTGAAATATTATCGCCTTATCGGAAAATATTTCTGAAAATAGATTCTTAGATTTTGTGATTACTGTTTACCGAGTGGGGAGTAGTGGTCACGTAATACGATGTCTGTAATATCGTCGTAATATTATGTCTGGACTTCAGACGCAATGAGAACGATATTTATTGACTTGTTTACTATGTCTAAATTTACAATAATATTATTTAGCATTTCCTAATTATAGGAATTTCTATTTATATTCGAGTGCTAGCGTACGGAGTATTGTCGCGACTCGAGGAACCACGATATCAGTAATCGACAATACGTTATGCCGACAAGTCGTTAATCGTTTTTTCCTGTAATTACGTATTCGCGTGTGCTGTTATTTTTTGATATTAAAAATATTTTTCAGCTAAACTTCAAAATTAATTTTTAAATCTTTTTTAGTTGCATTTTCCTGGTTAAATGCTTTTTTTTGTAGCATTATTGGCAATTTTTTAATTCCTTTATTGTAGGTTTTTAGTGCTTCATTTTCCTAGCCTTAATAATAACCTACCTAGTAGGTAATTAATAATAATGTGGACAAATAGTTTATTTTTGTGTTGTAAATAATTCTGATACAAATATCAATATGTCATCAAAGATAGCCCACAAAGTCACACATTGGACAGGACTTTATTACATTTTCTTAAGTTTCTATTGCAATTTTTTAGATATTTTTATGAAAAGGTTTCCGTTACAATCGCGTTGATTTAAAATAAATAGACGAATGCAATCTGTTTTTGTATTTTACTAACGTAAATATTAATTTCAAGAAAAATAAAAAATAACCAGCTGTAGCTTGTAACTTAGGTGGGTAGTCATTTTTTACACAAATAACGGACCGACTCATAATCTTATTACTTTTACGGGCTCAGGGAGTAATATATTTCCCTAACTCCCCCGGCCAGCACCACGCCTTTCTGCATACTATTTTTGTATGTGATCATACGTCAAATTTGTACAGTCATAATATGGCTGTTTGTCCGAGTACTGCAGAACGGCGGTGACAGGATATGAACTTTCGTATAGTCTTGGAGAAAAAAAAGAAAGTAAAGTAAGTTTAATTCCCGTGAAACGGTCTTTGTTTTTCAACTTTTTACGTGACTATTACTTTTCATGCGCAATAATAATAATATTTCATTTATATATTTATATATATACATACATACATACATACATACATACATACATACAGGACGTATTTACACTAAAACAGACAACATTATATACGTATATATTATGTATAGAATGTCGTCGTCGTCGCCGCAGCGTCTCGCTCCGTCGACTTCATAATATGTATATTGTATATAATATTATTCAATGAATGTTGTAACTATGCGTGTGCTGTATAGCAAGAGAGTGTCATGAAAGGCCATCGCAGTAATATAATAATTGTGTTCTTCTCTCAAAATATTTCTCTCGCGTGCGGCGTGCACACAAATTTATGCCACGGAGCGATTCTTTTAAATCGAACAGTACCATCTGGATTTTTTGGAACCGTTTTCAATTTTCAAGTTAAACTTTCTATATTATTCGTTTTACACGGTTCGAAAAATACTTAGCCACCCCCCTTCTTTCTACAACTGAAAACACAAAACGGCCGAACGTGGTTAACGAATATCGTCAACAATAATAGAGATGGATTATATCTACAAACGGCGTGACCAATAACAATATTATCGTCATTATGATATTATCAATGTATACGTCCCACTGACGATTGGTTTTCAGTGTACATAAACGAATTGGCAAAGCTGATCGGCTTTAAGTCTGCAGATGCTTTTAGAGTGATATAGTTTACATTTATGTATTGACGAAGAACCTATTATAGTATGAAAACGAAAGATGACAGAATTTAACAAAGTGACTAGGGGGCTGTTTTTAAATATAATTTTAACAGAAGTTATACTATTTACAAATTTACAATTGTTTAAAAAAGTAAAACATACATATTTAGAAAATTATGAATGAAATAAATACTTCACAAAGCGAAAACGTAATAGAAGATGTCGTCTAAAATGTAGTAATTTTTATAATAGGTAAGTGTTTTAACCCTGAAATCATAATCGAAGCAGTAAAAGCCGATCTGTGGCAATATATTGTATTTTTTATTAAATTTCTTAATCGTGTTCTAACCAACTGCAACCGGTAACAACCTAGTGGATCACACCCGTGTGTCATTTTGAGTTAGTATTTCGCAACAAACATACATTTTAAATTTTGAACCCCTCAACAAAAAGTCCTTTAATATAGTATCACGTAAAACTAACGTTTTGACGGTGGTATAAATTGTTTTAAGCCCCTTAAACTCGCAGCCAGTTACTATCACACTTCGATAATATAATGTCTTATAGGTAAGTATCTAACAGTCATGACAGAGACGTTGGTCAAATCGAGTCAAACGAGTCACAAGCATCCTGTAAACAGTGTTGCTTTAAAGTTTGGAAACATTCTATACGCGTGCACAATACTATAATACATGTACCTAGCCGTTGTACGAGTATGTTATACGAAATGGTCCTAAACTCATTATTGGACACCTTGTGGTAGGTATACACCCTATATATGCGCATATATATGTGTATATTATATTATATAGGGCCGTTTAGGATTTGCGCGTGGGTCATTGCCGATTCAGCGACAGTCTCTACCTTGCGCGCGCAAAAACTTCTGACCAATTTCAGTACTGAGAAATCCGCAAAGGGGGGGTTGGGTGCAGGTTGGGCGGTTGGGTGGTGTACGTATTTCTCTACCGTTGCCGCCATTATTATTATTATTCCGCTTCCGAAGCTGCTACTGCCTCGCACGTGATCGGCGCGCACAATAATACCGTGATTGTCGTCGGCGTCTACACCATCATGGCACATACAATATAGGCTATAGCCCTAAATACAGTGGGCCGCGGGTACGGGGATCGGCGGGGATGTACGCCAATGGGGTTCATGCTCATTTCCCCCCCAACCTCGACTAGTCGACTTCCCATTTTTCCGACAGATTATAGATGTACCTGCAGTCTTATTCGACTTAAAAATCTTCCCGATTGGCCGATTGGCGAACAAAACACCGACAGCTAACTAAGATTAAAAAGATGATTTTAACAGGGCCACGACTCTAAGTCCAATGTTCAAAATTATTTCCAGTGCGAAAGTCATGATTTTAGCTTATTTACCCATTGTTATATTGCTTATACCTCAATAGTTGGAAAGAAATTGGTATGCAATTTTCATTGGATTGGATCATAATAATTATTAAGATTCTTGGCATTCGCAACCATACCTATATGTAAACGGCGATGTATCATGACGTTAGTCGTTAATTAATATTAACAATTTAAGTTTGAATTTGCTTTTATTCAGGCATAATAGACGTGGGACCAGAATAGTTGGTTTAAATTAATTTTGGATTTTTAAGGAAACTTATGGGTAATAACTAATAAGCATTTAAATTTATTGTATATTGAATATGTGCATGTAATAATTCTTTAGGGATATGGTATTGATGTGCATATGATTATATTATGAAAAATTTAAAAAGCTAAAATGGATAAAAAAAATAACCTTTGAATTAGATATTGATTTTATTGATATTAGATTTTTAGGAATTTATTTATTTGTGTGTGTGTATAGTGTATTGTAATAAAATATAATATATCATATATTGTGTATTATATTTTCAACTATTGCAATTGCCAGCGCCTATCAAGTTTTGAGATTTTTACAGGCCCTGCTTGTGAGAAAAATCGCAAATGACGTCGATCGATTCGTATATAACATAAAACTGTAAAAGGCAATACAAAGGTATCATTTATATGTAAAGCGATAAACCATCACGGTGTAAATACGGTTATTTTTGTGATCGAATTATTTCTCATCACCGATCTCTTTAGACCAAATCTAAATTCGTTTTCAACAAAAACCGATACCAAATACGAAAACGGGTTGTAAAATAAATATTCGTATGCATGGCTTGCATTTTTTTTCGTTTTTCGACTACTAACCTAACCTAACCTAACCTTTCATAGATGGATAAAATACTCATATTCCAGTCAAATTTCACCAACTGGAGTTAAGAAAGTCTGAAAGTAGGTCATCGTAGGCACCTATATTTTTTACTCATACATATTTATAAAACCCAAAAAAACGACAAATATTTGAAGTTAAATTATACTCTCGATGAAACTGCTTTAGAAACTATTCCCGGAAAACATTTAAAAATATATAATCTATAAAAAAAAGTCGATATGCACTAGAATTATTGTTTTCTGAAAAGCTGCAAATTATTATATGTTGCGATAACCCAAATCTATTAAAGACGAGTTTGTCTACATTTTTCGTTTAACAACTGTAATAATAAGGCTTATTTATTCTACACTTAAAATTGAACGCTACACACAGATCTAAAAATGAATACATTACTGCAAGAAACCGCTATTAAATCCTACACATATTACCACAACTCACTCTCCGATCACAAATATTCTAACAAAAAATCTAACCAAATCCCTGCAATCCTCCCAAATGACTAAAAAGGAAATGGTGTCTCGACCTTCTTCCCGTAAACCCTTCGCTTAACCCTATAATCATACCCCCAGGAGTGTCATCAGTGGGCGGGTTTTCCACTCAATACACCAAGCTAAACAGAATTAACCTCACTTAAGCTTATATACAACAATTATTTGTATAGATTATTTAACCTCCCCCACAAAAAAAGAAAAATCGAAATTACTAGGTATACATTCCCATCAATAATAACCCTAACATTAAATATATGAGATGAGTATAATATGACATACATAATACATAATATACACATTTTTATTTTCAAATAGCGTGAATGAGTATGTGTGTCTTCCATTTTTGATTGATCCAATTTAAAAATAAAGTTAATAATAACTAAGGGCGAGGGAAAGTTATAGAGTGGAAGTATAAAACACCACAATCTTCCCTTGGCCACTATTAATATATTATACATACGAGTGATTTACTAAATATGTTCACTATTTTGTAGTGGAGACGTGAATAGCAACTGAATTTCCGTTATTCTTGTGCCCGTAAAAAATATATCGAACATGTTTAGTACGAATATCACTCCTCGTGTACTCGCACGTCTCATAAATCCATAATTATATAGCACGATACAGTATATTGATCAAGATCGGTTGAAAACACAAAAATCAACGTTGATATAACGGAATGGATTTTTTTTATGCTAAAAATCCATTGTTAACTTGAGGGTAGCTGGTAGGTATACGTAATAAGTAGTAACCAAGCCTTACAAACTACTAATAGTAACCGAACCTCGTTATGCACATTATACATCGCATTTTAATGTTGAACTCTCCTCCAGGTCCATGGACGCGTCACGCATCACCGTCATAATAATAATAATAATAATAATGATACATATATATATATATATACATACATACATACATACATACATACATACATATATATATATATATATATATATAATATGTTGATTATATTAGTATATAGACCGATCGGATGTTTTTCTCTTCTTAATTATCGTCATGGTTAAGGTCGCAATAACACGGGACTTATATGGGATCAAAAATTAATGGACGTGGGCGTGCCATGTACATTATTTATTCGTTATCGCTAGACGATAATAATTGCACCTCCACTTCGCTGCTGTTCTGTACATAGATACTTTATCCGACTTAATTGTTATCATGATTACGATGTAATTTTGGTCCTTAGGATACAATATATAACAATATTATATGATGTATGACGTATTGTGTTCACTATACTTCGTTGAGCAGATGATGTATTATTATATTCTGTACCACTTTACGGTAAGTATATATTACATTTTTTTTTATTGATACTTGTCTTTAGTCGTGGTTAAATCTAAAATAATTATAGTCGATTCATAAGCCGTATATAATGTTCAGGGAACGTTAACAAATCATTAAATCACTCTTTCAATTAACTTTAGTTAGGCATTTGCTCAGTTTGAACTACTCGAGTTTGCAAAACGTCACGAATCCAATTTAAGATCTCTCTTTTTGAGTTTAATTCGATTATTAATTATTACATAGGTATTATAGGTATATATTTCAAATTCATATGATAATAAAGCACGATAGTTGAATACTTTAGACTTTTTGAGTTTAGGAGTATAACATTTTTAAGAAATGTTGAAAATGTAACGGTATATCTAAATTAAATTATATTTTGCATACAAATTTTAAAAATATACGAATATCACTAAGCAATGTATCATAGTAAAATAACGATTTAAACTAATATTTTTAATAACCAGAAACCTGAACTCTGAAGCTGTTTTTTTTTTTGTTTGGAAAAGTTTCTGATTGAAATACTACAAAGAAAACGTAATACTAAGTAGATGTAGGTTTAGGTTAATATTATAATTTTTATAAAATTAATTGATTTGATATTTATTGAACCATATACAACTATATATCATTATTTATTATATGAGTTAGTACACACGCGTCATCCTCAATATAATTTTCGTTCACTTCACTGTTAAATAGTTAAACGTTTATATACGTTGAAGTATGCCTATATGACATTATTATTGTTAATGGGAATGTTTAATTAGTGGGTAGGAAACTTTAGCATAACGACCTCCCTCGTTTAAACCAAAATTATCAAACTACCTAGTTACTAAAACGACTAACACACATACATATGCATACTACGCCTGTATTATGCTTATAACTTATAAGATATAAACTATAACAATATACTGTATATAATATATTATTTTTTAAACAAAATAAAATTCAATATGTGGAAATAAAATGAAATTTCGATTGGTTAGGGTTCCCGATGCATATTTAAATGTACACATTATTATGACATACTCAATATAGCTGACTTATAATGATTAATGATTTTATTTCACACTTAAATCTGAGTTAATTCAAATATGGAATCCAACTCTAATGGATCGAACCTATTTCAATCTAGTTAACCTTCACTAAAGTTTAATTATAACCATTGACTATACATGAACTCGTTAATAATTAATATGTCTTGAGAGAATAAAAATGTTACCATTAAATGTATATTAGTTTATAGGATTGTGCAGATTATGTTAATACTATGTGCATCTGTTTTTTTTTTTATTAATACCGTAGATACCAAATAGGGGCATGGAGTAATTAAACTTTTTAGTTTTTCTACAGTTTTTTCTCTTCGAAAACTATTCAAAACTTTCAAACCAGAAATTTGTAAGAATTCAAACGTGGATTGTATATTTTCTTTTATATAAAAATAATTTCCTATGCCAAAACACTTTAAGTGGGTGACTATTGTCATTTCATATTTACGTTCGGCCGTTCATTCGTTTTCTAATGGTTATGTACACATGACAAATATATAGTGTAATCAAATATAGAAAGATATTTTAATTTAAACTGTTTGGTGAAGTCTTCAATTTTTTGATATAAATATTTGTTAATTCATTTTATTTTTTTTTGTGCGTAAAATATCTTATATTTTTCAAATATTATATAGTATCATTTTATACACTACTTGATTTGAAATGTGCATAGATTTATGCTGTACATATTTTTATTTTATAATTATATTTACTCAGAACATCAATCACATTATAATGACGCGATTTCCTCTTTCCGTTTATTATCAAAATGTAACATTCAGATTTTTAATTTTATAGAATCTTGATTGAAATAATCAATAAATCCGGACTTGTATCTGTATTATTATTTTCGCTTTATGAGCACAATCTGTAAAAAAAAAATGTTTGTAAAAAAAGAATAATAATCGGGTTTAAATGAAAAAAAACCACAACGGAATGCTATGGAATCGATTGAGTCGTTTTAAATACGGTTTTTTTTTGGGCAGATTAAAAACATAAGAATAACACTGACTCAGTAGTTTTCTGATATAAAAATGAAATATATTAACCAAAAAATATGCAATTAACAATTATTTTTGAATGAATAATAGTTAGGCATAACCATTTATCAGTATACGTTTCTTTTAACATACAATTTAAAAAAGTCTGTTTCACAAAATCAGAAAAACGCATAGATTCCTGAAATTAACAGCTTAAGTTCTGATTTTCAAATTTTCATTTTTCAAAAATAATTTATAATAGGTGGTACCTATATTTGTCTTTATAAAATTAAAAACATAATTTAATTAATGTATGCGATTTCATCTTATATTAGCTTACATCATCTCATATTTATGCAATTTTAAACCTAATAATAGTTAAATTCAACCAAATCGATAAGAATTAGTTTTTTAACTAATTGTTCAAAACTGAATTATTTCATTTATAAGGTACTTAAATATTTTTATTTATTTATAAAGTTGCCCTCGGCAACATAGTTCATTGAGATACAAATATTATTTACATTGAGAACCTATTATTAGTGATATTAAGACAAGTGTGTGTACATATTTAAAGAATTTTGTTTACATTTTATTCTGAAGATTTGCTTTTATGATGAATTTGATGGAGGCTGCGAGTGAGGATCTGTTGTGTCTGAGAGATTCTGCAAGGTGTTCCGGAAGTTATTCGATTGATCTTGGTTCGGAGAGTGAAAGAAATTTCGTCATTATGTGTTTAATCGTAAGACAGGTGCCACATGGTAGGCATGTTGGACTTGTTGGGAGGTACCTATATACTACATGTACCTATAGCCCACATACAATAATAATATGTCATACTAAAAACATTAATTATATTGGTTTTATCATATATTATTAAGTAGGTTTTTGAAGAAATATATAATTATACTGTCGTATAGGACCTTATTAAAACCTATAAGATAAGACTGGTATTTAGACCTTCATAACTGAAGACTGAGAAGGCGAAAAGTAATTTCATATTAAGTTGCACACTTCGATTTGGCGGGAAAGTAAATTGATTAATTGAGTAATTTTTCAAATTTGGTAGAATAGAGAAATATATCGTCCTGGTGGGAGATGATTCACCCATTTACGTCTCTGTTTTGTTAATCCGATTTACTTGGAAATTGTTTATTCTAGTTGGATACCGCAGTTCGCAGCGGGTCCATAGATCGTGGGACGGGTTTTGATGTTAAGGACATTTAAATTACTGTGCACGACGAGTAAATAAACGTGCTTGAACGGAGAGCATATAGTATTAAATGTGAGTATGTGACACTAAATCAGGTCCAATGTTGACGTTAATCGGCATTTAAATAATAAAAACGGTCTAATAAAATAACCTAACCCAGTTATTTTTTCGACGTTTACGAAACGTCTTGATAAATGAGTGTGTGTTTTTCAATATTTTGTTTAGCGGTAAACTTGCACTAGCACTTGTATTGTTAAGAACTCACAGTTTGCAGTGATAATATACAATATGCAATATAATATGCTAATAAACGAGAATACATCCGCAGACCAAAGTTATTATTGTCTACGTATATGCATCATAATATGTACTAAGCTCGGTCCATAATAATATATTAGTTTGTACCTATCACTTTGTGGCCATTTACGTATATCTATAAATTATATATTTTATTGTAAGTGACACGATTTTACAGGGTACTGAGAGAACATAATAGCATTATATTTGTGTCACCAGAAGATGTTATAGATGTCTTATCACAATTCACAGTGTCCCAGATGATTTGATCTTGTTACATCTTACCTATATGTGTATACTTCACTGGATTTACCGTAAGTTTCACCTCTTTGTCTAATACTAGAAGGTCCTAAATACGTCACTATTATGTTATACTGCTGTTCAGAGAAGAAGTAAAATATTATATTACATCGTCATTTCGGCGTAACATTTAATTTTTATTAACACGTCAAACATGCCTTTTGTCTGCAAATAAAAGTATTTTAATATGTATGTATTTATTTAATATTATTTATATATTTTGTCGATGGTACAGTCCAGTGGTGACTAACCTTTTTTTTACCAAAGGCCATACAAAAAATTCATGGTGGACCAACATTTTTTTGTAACATTTAATATTATATTTTATTGTCGGAACATCTTAATGTATAGGTAAACTGATACATTTTTAGATTATTATTTAGACTATTTACAACGATAAGGTTACGACACAAGATCATGTCTTCTTAAAAACTTTATAATTGTCGATGGAAAACGGAAAATATTAATTTATATTAAATTTTACAAACTTTACATTTTTAGTAAAGTTTTTCAATTTTGATTTAATTTTTATACTTTTAAAACCTGTGTGCCCTACTTAGTGTCGATTTTTTCGGATGCTGCTCCGAATGGCAATGATGGTGTTTATTTTGATAACTATTTTATCCAAACACTATTTTAAAATGTAAATTAATACAATGTTTGTATCAAAGAAATTTTATTTGTTTAGTATTATAAAGCCTGTCTATGGACTTTTTTGCAATATATTTGGGAGTCGAGTACCTATAGGAAACTTCGTCCAATACCGAAAACAATGATGTGTATTGTGTGTAATATAATTAGACACTGCAGTGCTGTTCATGAATACATTTTCATTTCAGTGAGCTATATTTTCTAAACAATTTAAACGTTTACTCAAACATAATTTCCTGGAAGATTTATCGTATTGTAAAATGAATACTCGAATACGCGTTAACACGTACGTACAAAATGGTCTCTATATATAATAATAATAATTATTGTTTATGTTAATTTTGCGAAAAACCAAATATTATCTCGTTTATATTTTGTTTGTAATCCATTTGTATTGTCGACAACTAGGCTATAAGTCACAGAGTTTGGTACACAATACGTCGGGGATGTTGTATAATATATAATAACGCCGATTGGCGCGTACATTATTTATTGAGGGTCGATTCGACGAAACGGACAATACTAATAGTATTTTGAATTTTTTCAAATCATGATAATTATAACATGTTTTAAAATAGACTATGGACTAGGTTTGGAACTTGATGCACAGGTATATCATATGCAATAAAACCTATGAAAAATAAACCCATATTTTTTATTATAGCTCGTAAAGGAGGCCTTAAATAGGCAACATTATTTGTATGGCATATTTTGTCTTAGCTATAATACTACTATATACGTGCTCTCATGATGTCATAATACTATATTATGCTATGAACTTGAACTAGAAATTCGATGCGAAAATAGTAAACAAGTCCTTGTCCCGGTGTCCGCCATATTATGTTATGTTGGTTTATTCAACTATTATATAATAATATATTGCAGATTAATCACAGTCACATAATATATATCGTACACGTTTGCATAAATTAGATGTGTCTTTCACCTACTTTGTTGTACACACGCACAGTGCGTCAGGGCACACATTATAAATATAATAATCACAATGATGATCGTATTAAAATTAATGTTCCTATATAGATGGATAAAAAATCAGATTCTGGAATCACAATAAATTTGACATTATCGAAAATCTCGATAGACAATCCTAATTTCAAAATGATTGTAATCGTCCGAGAAAAATAATGATCTTAGATTCCAGCAGTCTATAAAATAACTTATTAAGATAGGTATTAAAAAGTTTATTGAAAGATTTATTGAAGATATTTTTATAAAAGTAAATTACCGTCCATGATATTAAAAATGTATTAATAACTTCTTTATTTATTGTATAAATATTAAATAATTTTAACAATAAATCAGAAATATTATGAATCGAAAAACAAATAATTATGTCACACTAATGTAGTGATCACTAAAATTATAAAATTATAAAATTATAGAACAAAAAATAAGAGGTATTCACTTGCTACATTTATGAATAAAGTTAATGAACATAAAAATACAAAATAACACATTAACTCCATAAATAAAAATAATAAATAATTTATTTTGATTTGATTTTTTGTAGTATTTGTACTTAACGTAACGAACAAAACTGTTAATCCAATAACTCGGTGGTAATTTTAAAATTCCCGACAACCCATCAATTAATCCTTGATTTTTACTTTTTTATCGAAATCCATATTTAAATATATGAATACTTTGTTATTTTTTTCGCGGTTAATTCCCAACCATATATATTATATAATAATTGTCATCGTTAAACCTTTTTTTGTGAAGCTTGACAACGGACCTAATTGACTTACTAGCCATAAAACATAATTTTATCAAGGTATGAAATTTCACTTCTGATTATCTTACATATTTTTTTACTTATTCGTAAAAACTAAAACCTAATAACGATCACAAATCTGAAATCATTAATAGTTCAAATGTATGATCGGATTGATGATAGCTGATGATCGGTTATAGCTTATTTAAATAATACTATCCAAAAGTCATTAAAAATTGAATTACTAGATTCCTGACAATCATTCAAATTCCTAATAAGATTTTTAATTACAATTTTCAGATATTCATAGGCGCAAATCGCAGGGGTGCTAAGGGTGCTTAGCACCCTGAATTTTAATGCTAGCACCCCGAATCCCGTGATTATAACTTATAGTACTACTACCTTATATATAATATATATTATTATATATAATAATAATATAATATTTCCATAATACCTACCTAATTAAATTTATTAAAAATTCAAAAACAGATTTATTTAATTATTTGTATTAATAAATTAATAATATAATATATCAAGTTTACGTTTACATCTGGATATATTAAACTGCTATGACAAATAAAATATAAATATATTATAATATAATATCATAATAACCGGGAAATAATTTTTAAACATATTGAACATTTACAACATATGTATTAAGTACATTTATATAATAAAATGGTTCTATGTTAAAGGATTTGTTTTCAATAAACAAGGAGTGTTTAAAGTCGGAAATTACAGTTGCTAGAAACTGTGCGATTCAACTTAGTGACAAATTTGGGTTAAAAGAGTTAAAACAGGTAATCAGTGAAACTGTTTATCCAAATCTAAGTTACTTCAAGTTGCCTTAGTTTTACTGATTTCATCTGCTTCGTGTGAAAGGAGCTTTTCAGTTATGCGAAGAATAAAATCTTGGACACGTACTACAATGGGTCAGGAAAGACTATCGGACTTATCAGTTATTCATATTGAAAGGGATATAGTCATTGATAATGAGATTATTTTAAATAAGTATGCTGAAAATAAGCGTACCTACATTATTATTACATTTGTAATAAATAAAATAAATTTGTTTTGCAGCATAAAATGTTTAGATGTATTTGTGTGATTACTGATTTGTATTTTGTTAATATTATATATGGTGTGGTACTGTTGGGGTGTGTGAGGGTCTGTTTCCTCCAAAAAATTTTTGGTACTTAAGCCCCCCTGATATTTTTATGTGATTTGCGCCTATGCAGATATTCCTAATTATTTCAAATATCGGGCGATGTTTTTTTCTGACGCTCGTCAACGGGCTTAATTTAGTGACAAGCCAAAAACATGTGCCGTCGGTATAACATTATAATATCATATTATTTAACGTCGACGAAATTCGAACAACCATTTGAAATCGACACGAACCAAAGTACACATTAAATGCATACATATTATAATGTCAATAGCACAACCAGCACGTGTAGTAGTACTGCCCGCGGCGGACCCGTTATTATCTTTACAATAATATTATACTCGTTGCCCGTTGTTGCGACTTGTTACGACTTGTTACGTTTGAATATTGAGCGGTATTGCGGCTTTGCGGCCCGGTTAGTTAACATGGCGTAATAAGTATGTTCAAGTGGCAAGTATTGTGAACGTTGCGTGTGTTCACGCAATTATTTATCCGTTATTTTGTCCGTTATCGGCAGTTCGATTCGGAAGACAACTAAAAGAAGACACACGGCTTGGTTTTTCATGTTGGCACTTGGCACCCACCCCAATATATGTGAATAAGTCCTCCCCAACAGCTATTTTAGCTTAAATTATAGACTTTTTCGTATAGGTTTTCCATCCTTTTATTTTTATATCGAAGGCTGATAGATATCTATAATAGTTTTAATCCGTCCAAGAAAATTTTAAATATTATTTTAAAGTTGAACTTATTTAATAATAATACTTGGGTATCTGATAAAATCTATTTAATGTACTTTATGGACCCAACATGAAAAATATAATTTTCGTAACAGAATTCTCAGAATTAAGAGGAAGTCAGCGCACTGTTTGTTTTTTCTCTCTGGGTCACACGTGCAACATAGAAAAATTGCATTTACGTAGAATAATTTTTTTTATGTTTTTTAGTAAATCACATATTACAATAATCATAGAGAATAATATTTTTGATGGTAAATCGATTTTCTAATATTGTCTAAAAATTATTTAAACATCATTGAAATTTACACAATGTTTTTTTTTATTCTGAAAGTCGAATATAAAGTCAAATAATAATAAAATACAAAACCGATGTGCCAAACCCTCGAAAAAATTATCCTCTACAATTTTTGTATTATAGGCGATTTTATTCTGAGATCTCTCAAAAATCATATAAAAAAAGGTTTTTAGGCGGCACCGTTCTATCTACGCTGAGCTTGGGTGTTAGAGAGAAAACAAATATCGCGCTGACATCCTCATCTTAATGAACATATTCGTATAATATTAATCTAAGGAAACTAAATACGAATATAATATACAATAACAACTATTGTACATATACAAGCCCAGGTTACACACATATACTTATTATACTATATTGTACTGTGCAAGTCCTAAATCATGATGGCCGCTAAAACTTGCGACGGTCATGCGCAAGTTCCAGGGAATTTAATTTGTGCTAGAACAAACATACAATATTTTTTCCCCCCCAACGTGGACGTCAAAAACAATAATACGCGCGCACAGGCCGTAACCTGCAGCTCTATGGTCATTGCTGATTTATGTCCAGTCGCGCTTCCGTCTGCCTGTAACCCTACAACACCCTTACAACACCCGTAGCCCTAGTGACACATCCTATTCTATTTTTCGTTTCTGTTATTATTAGTATGCACCCGCAATACCGGTGAGCGCGTGACAATATTTTATTCCGACTAGGTTTTAATATTTCATTGTATAATTTATTTATGTTATCATTTCATATTATTTTATTTTAATATCGTTAATATCATTACCGTTTTTAGATTGTGGAGTTTTGAACGTATTTGTAGTAGCATTATAATTTTCCACCACAGGCATTGACCAATAGACATAACTTTTTTTCTTCTCAAAATTCTATATCATGCCATCTGTTTCAATTAGAATGATAAGCTCAAATGACAAAAAATAATAAATAATGACGAAGAAAAGACATAGAGAAGAGGCCTCCCAGTTGTGGTACTCCAACGTGAATATTAATTAATAAAATAACGATACTAAATACTAATACACCAATAATAATAATACAATAAATAAATAGTAATCACTAATCATAAAGTAATAATAATAGTCATAACTAAAGTCTAAAAGTAATATACATTTATTTTTTATTTTTATTCAATTAGCAGGTCAGGACATTACTGTTTTTGGGATTCCTTGGAATAGTAACAGATGACAGTTGGGTGATAGATAAGGGGGTTGAGATAGTAAGTTGGTTTACTATTCCATCGCTTTAGGTTAAATTCATACACTCCGGTCTCCGATAATGGCGCGTTTCTCTCGTCGGTATGGCGCGTATGAATTTAATCGATGTAACTAAACATTCGCCGTCCATGTGAAACGGCCCTTAGCAGAATTTTAATAGATATAACTGAATTATATTTGAACATATTTCATTTTATTGTATTCTACAAACACGATGCATTGAAAAATATTTTATATTTTTATAAATTAAATTTTTCAACAGAATTTAAAATATATGTTAAGCTTTGTAATTTAAAGTTCCAACTAACATAATAAATAACATTATTAATCACAATACTTTTTAATATATAATATTAGGTATAAATACAAATTAATTTTACAATCAGAAAACATTTTTAAAATATCATCGCTTTTGATTTTGTTAGATAAATCTCTCTCAATAGGTATTTAAAATAGATAAATCAGTAAATCTATTTTTTTAAGGGTTATCAATTTACTATACGTCGTAGTGTCGTACTATCAGTTTCCAAGACTACAGATTTTAAATATAGAGTTCCGTTGTCCTGGTAAAGTGCTTTGGGATGGCCAATCAAATTTAAATTTATGTGAAAATTTTGTCTTTTATTTTATATTTCTAGTAGAAAAACAATATCATTGTAATAAATGATAAATTAATCAAGTTGATATTATTTAATTGACTTACGACATCTATTTTAAAATAATTTTTCCGGCATGGTGAGGACGGTTATTGATGATTAAATTGTCTGTTTTCCTGTCCCCCATGAACATTTTTGTTGTCATTTATCGCTAGGTACCTAATTGGTAATTTGATCTGTTAATCATTCCGATTTATAACATTAGGTTAGTTTTTGCCTTACAAGCGTCCATCGTAAATCGTAATAGATAACTGACCATTGTGTGTGGTATTCTAGTTACGAAAAAATAATGTGTTCAAATTGGTAGTTGACCTTGGAGAAGTAGTATGATTTTTCCCATCAAAATTATACAAATTATTTTGTCCCGGCTTAAGTAAAATAAAATATAGCAACCCTTGTATCATACAGTTAACCTTAATATCTCATATAAGCTATTATCTTTCTCATGCATGAAAATGTTTCCTAAATAAATTTGTATTTATATATGTTCCCAAATTTCTATGACAACTTATTTTTAGGAGTGCCGGAAATACATTTAGAGCTATGATCTCTTAGTCCCTTCTAGTTAAACCAATACTTGTGTTATAGGCACATAAACTATTCAAATTAGTAATTACTAACTACCGAGATTACAGTAAACGATGCAATAATATTATTTATTTGTTCTATTTAATGACTGTGAGGTGTATTTATTATTTAATATTATACTACAAAACAGTAGGTACGTACATACACATGGTTTGTATAAATTATAACTATTATACTAATATTAGTTAATATGTAGTTTATATATTATAATAAATGACGTAGGTACCTATTCGTTAATTAAGATTCCCTAGACATGAGTGCGTTAATAAAATGTCAATGGTTCTATTAAGTTCTACGCTCATAAAACGGGTAGCTGATTCTCAATGAATTGGAAATTGTACTCGGAATCCTGTTTCACCGTTCTCTGTAAATATTACATCTAATGTTAATTACATTTTATTTCAACGAAACAACTGTTTTTCAGAACAATAAAGATAAACCATCTAGGTTCTAACAAACACGGCTGTGGATAACAATTATTATTATTGTGTTATTAAATTAAAACTTGCGGGACCTTATTGATTTGTTGGCGAGCTAGTGATCGCGCACGAATGGGTTTATTGAGCTGAATAATTCGAGAGGGTTTTGTAAACTTTTCCATACTCCAACTCAAAAACCGAACAAGAAAAAGCGATTTAATAATTTTATGTATACACACATTTGTACTATTGAAGTATAATAATATATTTTATTATTCTAACCTGAATTATATTTTATACGCTGTCAAAATGGATGAATTATTTAACAAACTGTATTTAATCTCCGTAATTTAAACTTAAAACTAATACAGTGTAATTCGACGATAAGAAATATTATAACACGCCCAATCACTATGCACCTATAGGATTATAGAAATGAACGTTAGAGTTTCAAATTGTTTCAAATTTAATTACCTACGCATTGTTTGATTATGCCTAGGTAATATCTAAATACGGATAGAGTAACATAATAATGATTACATTTCCATGCGATCGTATATCAAATGATTTGCATAGCTTATTTGATTAAAATACACGAGTATTGATTTAATAACACGCGTGTCGAGAAACGTGATGAAAATGCAAATTCAAAGATAATAAGTATCTAAAAAAAATAAATAATAAACTCATAGTATACTATACACCTAAATAACGCACATTATAATACGTTCATTGTAAAACACATTTTTGAAAATCACACTATGCATAGTAAAAATCTGTCATAATATACAAGTGTATATGAATGTATTTTTAAAAAATATATGTCAGAAAATACAATTTACTTCTACGAGGCATATAATTGAATGCGAAAAATGTCCAAAGTATATATTTTATATATAAGTCAGAACTCACTACTCGGAGCACTTTAAGGTTGAGTAGCATTATTAGTTAAAAAATACAAATACTATATTAATTATTAGGTACCTAGTTGTAGTGATTATTGTAATTGTCTGTCAAAAGTGGACCTAATATCAGACAGGCACCAAACTGTCTTGTTAAGTATTTGAGAAAATGTATTTAAATATTTAAAATACTTTTGTGTAAATACTTTAAAAATTCAAAAGAATTATTTGCCATATTGCAGTTGTTTTTTGATGATCATTATAATATTTTATTTATATTTAAAATCAAATTATTAAACATTTATTTGAATAATTTGAATATAAATATATGTAATAGGAAGTACGAAGTTCTAATGATATTTAAGTGTGACAATTTTAAATTAAGAAATATCTCCTGGTAACCAAATTAATTGTTTTACCTATTTTTAGATTTAGAATTAAATAAGTGAAATTTAAAAAGAATTTAAATTTTCACTTAAGTATTTGTATTTGAAATACTTTCTGAATTGTTGCATTTGGATTTAAAAAATGAATAGAAAATAATATTTTAATCATTTATCTATGTATCGTATTGACACAGTAGGTAATATCTGTAAACTGAGTTTAATTTGAAAAAATTCTCAAATTGTCATCAAATATTTCCCAACATTTGATTGTAGGTACGTAATGTTGATATTGATCGTATGATTGTTAAAATACAACTTAAACGATTTGTTTTGGTTGGAGATTAATGTTGCAATATCATAATAATTATGTAACAATATTTATATAGGTAGGTACCTACTACAGTACTTCAATACTATAAATATTACTGTATAATATAATAAGATACCAATATTATCAACGGGTGGTATTTTCGTCCAAGTTGAAGTATTATAGCTTATAATTATATCATCAGAAATCATAAAACGATAAACCTATCAGTTCATAACGTATTGAGACATAAACGAAAAATATGATTCAAAAAGTATAATATCCACACCCATTAAGGTTATTTGCGGTATCGTACAAGCGGTAGTCTGTACCCACTTCGGAGTGGGAGCAATTGTATGTTAAGTTAAATACTCGATAAGCACATTCCGTTCTTTCGTGTACGTATCAATTATCTATAATTATTTTTAAAATTAGAATTTAATACCGTGTTCGCAGCAATGTTTATAGTTCACCGTCCCTCGCCGAGCGTGAGTTTATATGGTTTCAACCAGTTATCTTATAAAAGTGGATTTTTTTCTTTAAGGTAATAAGTATAACAAGCCATTTGTGTAATATTTTTTTTTCGATTTGGACACATTATATTATTATCTTAAAAATTGCTGTATACATAGCGGCTATCTCGATCGCTTACATAGTGAAATGATTTCATGGCATCAATTAAAATTTTAATTTCAGAAATTCAAAATGTACAAGGTTAAGTATAATAATACATGTTATTTTAAGTAATATACATTTAGAAAATTGCGACTTGAAATTTGTACGACTGTTTAAGACGTAAATTACAATTTACAGATCAATTTATTAATAGATTACGTAGGTAATGTCTTTATTATTTTTTTTTTGCAGAATAAGTTATTTTACTATATTCTTTAAATTCAAAATTATACTAATAACAAGGAATTTATTATTTATTGGAATATCGGAATATCATAGATATCATCTATACTGATTAGGATAAATAATACCTAAGAATAAATGCATAATATTCGCTAAATTAAATGGGAAAATTTTCTTTTCATAATTAATAATTATTATTCAATCTGCAGCAGGATGCCGGGAGATTATGAAAATAATTATTTGTATGCTTCTTCTTCTGATATTTCTTGGAGCTTAGTGGCATATATTAATTGGTAGTTATACATTTTTTTTAAATTTATTTTACTCCAGTATACTCTAGAGCAGGACTGAATTTACAATTTTTGAGCCCTGGGTCAACCATAATTTTACGCCCCCCCCCCACCAAAAAATAGATCCACTTTTTTTATTTTTCTTAACACATTTTTAGTTATAATTCTTTATGTCAAGTCATGGTTGTCTATCTATAACCGTAATTATGTTAAAATAATATTAATTATATTCTATGCTAGCACTTATCCGTTGTTGTTGCACTGCTAAGTTCACAATAGTCGTGTCATAGTACGAATTCTTTCCAAAAAAAAATTATTTATTGATACAATACTACATCGGGTTACAGCGGGGCCCGGGCGCCCCTAAATATATCAATATTTGGCCGCCCCGTACAAATGTCCCCAATGCACCCCCCTAAATACGGTCCTGCTCTAGATAGTAGATACTTTACTATTTTCGTGTCATATTATTGTTTCCTACATAGACAAATTAAAAATGGGCAAGTTGACATACGTTAATATTTTAGTTTTTGATTTATTTTTAGTTCTTATTTGTGTTACAACGAATATTTATACAACGGAGTTTGAGGAATTTAATCATTACTCATTCCATATATTATATGTAACAAAGAAGTAAGAACTAGTATTTGTGGAAATAAACCAACTTAAATAATTTTAATTTTCAATACTGGTCTTCGGTTATTCATAATAACTTATAATTAATAAGTAGATATACATTTTTAAATTTTTAATTCATTAATAAACACTGTTATCATTTGATTTTGTGAATTAAAAATCGATAATATTTGATTTCAATGCATTTTTAAAATGTTCACTTATTATTCATTAATAGGTAGGTACCTACTAATCACTCAAAGTGTAATAAGTTGAGAAATGTGAGATGAACTAGTATTGCTCTTCGTGACTTCATTTGGATATTTTATCTGTGACTATATATAATATTTTAATGTATAAAATCAATCGCCTTCATTTCATTGCCTTAGAATTGGAAAAAGGCAATCTTTCATATTTACAACTTCTCACCTTTTTTTTCGTCACAATGCATCTACCTATAATTGGTTTTTTTATCTGTTAGGTTTTTGTATTTTTTACGAATTATTTTTTGTTAGTGAACTCGTCGACAGTTAACAAACTAAAGTCCCGTCAGTCCACAAAGGGTTAATTTTATTTTTTTAAATGCTTCTTCCACTGAGTTGTTAAGTTTTTAGTTTTTATTTATCTAGAATATTTTGGATAATTTTAAGGCCACTTTGAAAAAAAAATGGAAACCATCAAACGATAAGGTTGTAAAATATAGGTTTATAATGATCTTTATTTTATATAATATAGGCTTAAAATTATTTATGTATCGATTTTCTATTACATTTACATTTTAATGGTGTACATAAAAGTTTCTCTCCATCCAGCGAGGTGTCTGAACTTTTAGGCTATACCAATAAGGTTGAAGCATTTTAATTCTTAATAGTACAAACATTATATATACTACTAAATAAATTATTAGAAATTAGTGTTTTATTTAAATAGCTGGCTTATTTTTCATCATTAAAATAATAGAGTGTGGTTTTGACAGCATTAAAATCCATAATCGTTAAAAACTTGAGGGTTTTTAAACAGCATTAATTTAAAAATTAGCGTCAAATTTCTAAAATTTAAAATTTTCTGTTTTTTTTTTCTTAACTAGTTTACAGACGATAGCCAACCTTTTCTGAAAGCTCTAATTCTGCTCGACTTCAGACATCTATAGCCTATAGTCTCATTTGCGTATTATGAAGTGGTAATATTATATGCTTTACAATACGTTCAGGTGTATGTATTTATATATTTGTTCATAAATATTATTTTTAAATGTCTTAATAATTATAGTCATTAAAATAAGTTCGATATAATATCTGATCATTTGGTAATATAGGATAATGGTAGTGTAATATACTAACTAGATTTTGAGATCTAGTCATGAGATGTGTCGTATTACATACATAGTGGATTACATATACAACATAATTAGGTATAATAGAGCGTTAATTATTATAATCAATCATATACCTATACTATTAAATAGAATATGTAATCTTAAACAAATTAAAATACGTATTAAAATAATACGCTCTTGAATTTGTGCGTAAATGCAGTAAGTACTGTAAGTATCAAAGACTTTACATTACCTCTCAAATATCCGATAAACTGTTGTTAAATACAAATTAGTTTATAAACTTACATTGCATGGTATTTTTTTTTATTTCATAAAAAAACTTTGTTTTTCTTAATTTCAAAATGTATTCATAAGTATACATGTATTGTAAGAATCAGCTTGTACTTGTCTAGAAAGTTCAACTTGTCTCAAAATTACCTATATTTACGTATTATGTTTTATGTGTGTATAAAATGTATTATACAATGTTTGTATTACTCTCTGTCTTGATATTTTACTTTGGCATAAACAAAATGCAATTTATGTTTATAGGTACCTCTGAAATTTTGGCATTGTGCCTATGAAAGAATAAATATACGCAAGATAATATTTTAAAATTACAAAAGGGTGGTTGCATATATATGATTAAATAAGAATGTGTATGACCTACCTGTTATAGTATATTATTATTTTGCTATATTTATCTAAATATTACTTTTATTCAAAACCCTGAACTAGCTTGGTATTTTTTAATTACCAATGTTCAAAAAGGGGTGGGATAGTAACTAGTAGGTAACAGCTCCGCTGTATAGTAGTGGTTGTGCGTACCTCGTCATTATAAGTAGAACAATAAATCATTGCATACAAAAAACGATTCTGAGCGAAGACTGTCAGTCTATTATCATAATATACATATATTGCTGTTGATTATTGTAGTAATTTATTTTACGATTATTAGTAATACGATGTAACATCTCACACTGTCAATGGCCAAGTTCAATTAACTGTTATATGACGAAGGATGGAAAAATGGTAGAGTCGCCAACCAGATACCGAGACAGAAGTTGGAGTTCTCTAGATTTTTGAATCGTACTACGTTATTTAAATGTAAAGTTATGATGAGGAAGTTAAGATGGAAAGCCTCGCAACATAAAAACTTTGTTAGACGATATAAAGCAATTAATACATATTTTGGACCTTATACCCCGTATACGACGTATCTACACAATATATTATATTATAAAGTATTTTAAATAAAATTATTATAGAATAGCGATAATCATAAATCGTATTTTTTGTTATGAATGTCTTTGAGTATATCATGCCATACCAAAGGTGCCCGACCACAGTGTAATCAATCTATATTATATTGAACCTATATAATATATTTCGGATAAATAGGTATGGCCGATTCTTGCGGTTAAGCTACGCCTTGGGCATCCACTCACTCACGGCCCACGGGCAATAAAACAATAATATTGAATACATATATTATTATGGGAATGAAATATAAAGTGATTTACAACAAAAAATGAATACCGACCAAGGTTTTTACAAAGACATAATATATATATAAATAATAACATGTAGTACTTACTCTGACCGATCTCGGTCGCCCTATGGTCATAGACCGCACCGGATTGTGAACTTGGAGACTACACCATACTATAATAAAAGATATATAACAATTAACAGATAATATTATACAAAAGTGCCACACGGAACAAGTGGACCACGGGGACAAAGGAAAGAGACAAGAGTGAGTATCCGTTCGACACAAAAAACAGCGGACCAAGAAAAAATAAAAACCTAATAATAATAAATTGTCCGGTATCCGCAATACATATTTTTAAATATTGAATAATCGGTGCTCGGCACAGCGAGGTGAGAGAGGGATATCGTCATGAAACCGACCGGAGGAGGAAAGTATATACAGGATGATCCACCCTTTTTTCTTCAATAATGCAGTTATTCAAAATTTGATTTTTGGTATTTTTAAGTATACTATACAAGACCATATTTTCAAATTCTTGAACTTGGCATTACAATTATTGTGAATTTTTCTATATTTTATAAAAATGTATTGATCATATTAATTAAATACATTGAAAAACGATTTGTATGTTAATTTTATACATTTACTATACAAAAATCAGGTTAAGAGTTGATATTTTATAAATAAAAAAAAATTGATACAACATAATATTATAGTTACCTACACATAATTATACTGAAAATATCTTAAAAAAATAAGAAGAAAAAGTACACTGAAATACTTTAAAAAAATTGAGATTATAATTGAGATTATAGTGCTTTAACCCATGGTCATTCCGTAAGTTCTAACACCACTTTGTTTAAAAATAAATCTTGGTAAAATAAAAATGTTAAATTAATTCTGAGTTTTTATGTTTTTCTTATCACAGTAACATAATATATGAAATATCATATAATGTAATATAAGCTTTTTGTCATAGAATAATATAAAATTGTATTTTGAAATTACCAAGGTCATTAGATTATAATATGTGTCCATGGTACAGTGTGGGGGGAGTGTTGTAGGTGTAATAACCTGGCGGTTAAGGCAACGTGTTTAATTTTTACAAGGTATTTAATAAAATGGTGAATTATGTATTCTATTACAATACAACCATTAATTAATAATAATTAGTTTTCAAAATATATAAGTGTAAATATTTAAAAATATGTAGATATATTATATTATATTTTGTCCATTATGTTATTTTGTTTCATACTACAATGGGGGCCGTTCCCTCCAATGCTCAAACATATGATATTTCTGGCCATATGTGAATGATATTGCCTCAAGTGCTTAAATATGTTTTCATGTTTGACACACGTTAATTGTATCTACTATCTAGTGATATAATTATATTGTAGCCGCATTCAATGTTGGGTTACTCTTACTTTGAAACTAAATTATTATGTTAAACAATAGTTAGTAGTTACGTTTATGTAAAGACGAGTCTTTCTCTTCACCACAGAAATCCTAGTATATATATAGGTATATAAGTTATGCAACAGAATAGTTTATCATTGGGTTTGATTTATGCATTAACTGAGACTATTATTACAACGGGAAGTTCTAATTACAAGATGTTTTGTATATTAAAATATTCATATTCTAAGGAATTATTAATATCAATTTAATGTAATATTTTTGTATGATTTTAGTATATTGTATATCACACATAATATAAATGCACCTTTATTTACCGGATACTCCTTATACAGTGTCATTCAAATTTGGACAATTTTTAATTTTATCTCACAGTATACTTTTATCAAATTGGTCGTGTGACACGTGTATTATAAATGAGCCAATGGTAATATTCACAAATTACATACCGTACAGTTCAGTGATTCTATTTTTTTTTAAATTTATTATAAGTACATTGTCTAAGCTTTTGGTAAATACGTAAAAAATTATTGAAATATAGTATTATTTTATGAAAAATAGATCATTTACTGTCGTCAAGTCCTCCTTTGATATATTCAAGTAGATAGTTCTTGTCCTATAGAATAAACTTTTATATTCAATTTACATGTTACTATATTGACATAGCAGTAATGTAATAAAATACAAATTACAAAGGAATACCAAAATAATATCTAATATTTACTGCCGAAGTGAAGCTAGATGCAGTCACTGCGGTGAAACCAAGCACTCAATTGACTCGTGCCCCTCCACACAAGCCACCGACCCGATCTGTCTGTACTGCAAACTTCCTCACCTAGCCACTGACCGTTCCTGTCGGGAATGGTTACTTCAAAAGGATATTAAAAAAATCATGGCGACAGAAAACCTATCCTACAAAGACGCGTTAATATTTAAGAAAAATAAATGTTACACACCAGCCTTTAAATATTCCGATATTGTAAACAGCCAGCCTCATATCTCTGAAAACATCGAAATCGACACTTCTCTCCAGAATGATCACTTTCCTAGTTTAAACAATTCCCACCATTTCTTCAATAATAAAAAAAAAAAAAAATACATATCTAATCCATCCCAGGTGCACAATAAAAAAAAATATTTCTTACCTGTTGATTCTTCTTATACCACCCCAAACGGGAGCTACTTAATTAATCCCAATGGCCTAATTAAGTCGCCCGATGCAAACGATAATGACTTTTCCTGGATACACACCCTATCCCTCAAATTATCCGAATCTCTTATAAACGCACCTTCACTCTCCTCTCCTTTTTCCCCGTCATATCTTCAGAACCTAATTGAGTCGTCATTAACTTCCCTCCTCGCCGTTCCAAATTTTGTTACAACCGATTAGGTAATGTCCATATTTTCAACGATTCTATAATTCATAATAATTAAATTACCTAACATGTCCCAAAATTTCTATTTTAAACATCTCATTAACAACTACAATATACTGCAATGGAACGTTAGAAGTATTACAGCCCGACTTCCTTCTTTACAGCATTTACTCACCACTCACAAATGTTCCATAGCGATCTTATCTGAAACCTGGCTACTCCCTTCACGTACTTTTAAATTACCAGACTTCAAAACCTTCAGATTCGACCGACCTGATGGTTATGGTGGCGTAGCTATTGCCATTCATAACTCTTTTAAAACTAATCTTATTCCCATCAACGATATTACTAGAGATAGACTCTCCCATCACAATATCGACCTCATCGGAGTAGATGTTTTAGGATCAGATTCTTCTAATCCTTTAAAATTATGGTCTTGTTATATCCCTAACAATATAAATGTTCCCATCAACCTCTTGCAAACTATTTTCAACCTAGTAACGCGAAACTCTCTACTATGTGGAGACTTCAACGCCTTTCATCCCGCATGGGGATCAAACTCATTTTCTCGTCGTGGAAATCATATATACAATATAATTGACTCACTCGGCCTCTGTATCTTAAATGACGGCAGTCCAACCCACATTGGGCGCTTAAATTCTACCGACTCAGCCTTGGACCTCTCCATTTGCTCTTCCGATCTTATTTGGAATCTATCTTGGCACACATTAAGTGACCCTCATGGCAGTGATCACATTCCGATTATAATAAAGTTAAACTCAAGCTCTACCACTAACATTTTTCTCTCCACTACCCATTCTGACCCTAACCAATATAAACCAATATACTATAATTTCAATAAAGCTGATTGGGCAGCCTACTCTCTCCTAATACAAAATTCATTTTCCGCCCTATCTGATAATATATCCTCAACAATGTCCTATTCATCTTTCACTAATATTATAATTAATTCCGCTAATGCAACAATACCCATCATAATACCAACAAAAAAAATATTTCCACCCTCCCCTCCATGGTGGAACCCCACCTGCACGAAATTGGTCAACAATAGGTCCCTACTTTTCAGAACCTTCAGACGTACCGGCTCTATTACTGATTTCCTTTCATATCAAAACGCTTGCGCCCATACTACTCGAACCCTTAAAAACGCCAAGAGAAATAATTGGAAGCATTTTTGTTCAAACTTAGTACCGTCTAATTCCATACAACACCTCTGGTCTGTTGCTAGGAGATTTAAAAATTGTATAACTCCCCTCACTCGCCATGACAATGAAGACTGGTTCGAAGTTTTTTGTTCCAAAATTGCTCCCTGTTACGTTCCAACCAAATCCGAATCCCTTCCTCGTTACGATCACGATGTTTCTCCTACTCATATCCTTACTAATAATTTCAGTATGTCCGAATTAAATTACGCTATTTCATCACGTAAATCCACCGCATCCGGTCTCGACAACATCTCTCCGGTCATGTTAAAACACCTCCCTACTATTGCATTAGAATCTCTCCTTGCCTTAATGAATAAAATTCTTTCAACCCAACAAATTCCGCCCTCATGGTGCTCCTACAAAGTCATACCAATTGCTAAACAAAATTCCAATACCTCTTTTCGTCCTATAGCACTCTCTTCTGCATTATGCAAGATATTTGAACATATGCTTAAATCTAGGTTAGACTGGTGGTTAGAAAACAATTCAATCCTACCTGATAATCTTTTTTCCTTCAGGAAAGGAAGGGGTACAACCGAATGCCTCGCATCTTTCACAGGAAACATATACCACTCTCTTAATAACAAAGAGTTCTTTGTAGCTACCTCCATTGATATACGTGGTGCTTTTGATTCAGTCAACATTGGTACTCTAATTTCATATCTCAAATCATTAAACGCTCCTCAACAATTCAATAATATACTTATTGCATTGTTTAATAAAAGAAACCTCGTTTTCTCCTCACCTTTTGGTTCATACAATTCTCGTTCCACTTTCACTGGACTACCACAGGGTAGTTGTATAAGTCCAATACTTTTCAATATTTATATGAGCATTATCGCTAAGCACCTGACTAGGTTGGGTCATAAGTGTCTTATATACGCCGACGATATGGTCATTTTTACCTCCAATAAGTCTATTGATCTTGCTATTACTCTTCAAAATCAAATTCTTAACGACCTAAAAGTTATTCTGGATAAGTTATCATTCGAAGTCGCCCCTGAGAAATGTAAATCCATCATTTTCACCCGACGTAGATATCTAGATGCCCAAAATATATATTTCGATAATAATATTATCCCCTATGTTCCCAATATCACTTATCTAGGTATCATCTTAGACGCCAAACTACGTTGGAAACCACAAATTACTTCTCTCTCAGCTACTGTTTCCCGATGGTCCAACTTCCTCAGGTCGGTAACTAATACCTGGTGGGGTTCCCACCCTTCTAGTTTATTAATGATCTATCGTACCCTCATACGGTCCAAACTAGATTATGGTTGTTTTCTTTACGGCTCAGCATCATGCTCAAATTTAAACAAAATAAATAAACTCCAAATCTCCTGTCTCAGAAATATTATGGGTTACCTAAGATCAACCCCCTGCCCAGTTATCGAAGTAGAATCAGACAGTGCTCCCTTTAACATCAGATGCCGTTGGCTAGCCAGTAAATTTCTTTTAAAGCAACTTGCTCACTCCAATAATCATATTTTTGACATGTATTACTCACTATTCCTCACTTGGCGATACGTTCCGAAGTCATTACCAATTCTCTCATTAACAGCTAACTCTCTTTCAAATTTTCATCAATACATTCTAAACTCCACCAAACTCCCTCTTTATGAACAGTCATATGAAACTCTACTTTTTTCTCCACTGGTTCAAACTGAAAATAATTTCTCCTCCCTATCGTCCAACGATCTACAAGCCATGCCTGTACCTATGATAAACAAAATATTCACAGAATTCCTCAATACTAACTTTAGTAATCATATAATAGTATATACAGACGGATCTGTCTCACCCCTCTCAGCAGGTTTTTCATTTTATATTCCTGAACTACATATCTCTTTTACAAACAATTTACCCCCTTCTTCGTCTTCCTTCACCGCAGAATGTTATGCCATCATAGAAGCTCTAATTCTTATATCAAAGTTGGCTCCTAATAATTATCTAATAGCTTCCGATTCCTTGTCCTGTCTACTAGCTCTCAAATCCAACCCCTTCAATTCCCATCCTTCCCCTCTAGCTCTCCGTATAAAACATATTACTCTCACACTTCACCAGTCTAATTATTCCATTCAATTCCTGTGGATCCCTAGTCACATAGGAATTTATGGAAATGAAGTAGCCGATAGTCTAGCCAAATCTACGTCTTCTTTAATTTGTCCTTCTCTTACTCAACTCCCTCATACAGACTTTACGCCTACTATACGTCATCACATTAAGCACCTTTGGTCCTCCCAATGGTCAAATCTCCCAGAAAAATTTGCCGCTAGATATAAACATATAGTTCCTATTATTCCACAAAAAATCTGGTTCAACAACCTCCATTTATCTAGAGCAACTATCGTCCAATTTAACCGCCTACGCTCTGGTCACACAACCCTGCCTGCTCATGCCTACAAACTTGACCTAAATGATTCTCCATTCTGCACCTTACACATGACAGAAATGTCCTGTGATCTTTCTCACATCCTTTTCGAATGTCCTTCTCTATACTCAAAACGCACTACTTTGTTTAATTCCTTAAAATCCCTTAATATCTCCCCTAATCTATATTCTATTCTCAATTCTAATTCTGAAACTGTCATTAATTTAATAATAACCTTTATTCTGGAGGCTGGCTTTAGAATTTAATTTTTGTAATATTATATTTTGTTTTGTATTCTTTCTCGTTTATTGTATTTGTATCTCCTATTAATTGTTGAGCTATAATTGTATTTACAAAAAGCTAAAAAAAAAAAAAAAAAAAAATATCTAATATTTATTAACGGGTTTGGAAGCCTAATAGAACAATACAATTTAAAGTATTAAATAAATATGGACAGTATAACATAATCATTAAAGTAAACAAACAATAGAATGGATCAAATAAACAAATGATAATGAAATTCAAGATTTGGACAAAAAAGAATACCCAAGTCTGTCTTCCTAGAAACAATATTAATACTTGAACCATTTTTCGAGTACTTATAGTTAATGATATTTTTTTAATAGCAAAAGACATAGATTGGAATTTCCCTACATTTAAACTTAGTCCGATAAATTAAGCCACAAGGCAAGAATATCAAGCTATTTCTGGAAGATAACACAATCGGCTACTGACTCAATTTTCCTGAAGGTTTTCAAATCGTTAGAAAACATAATGGACTTAGACTCTGGGATAACCAATTTAAGACCAATGACCAATAAAGAAAACAACAACGGGGATAAATGCCCTCCTTGAGGACCTGATTCAGATTTACATCCTAAGACTTTAACACATTTGACCCTACCAGATAAATAAGATTTGAATCAACATAGAACGGGCTCCCCAAATCCACTTTTATAAAGAACTTCAATTAAGATTTTATGATCAACTCGATCAAATGATTTGGAGAAATCCGTAAAAATAAAATTCACCTGAGTTTGTTTTTCAATGCCCTCCAATACAAAAATTATGAAAAACTATCAGTTTCGTAGTTTCATAGTGATTGTATATATACTTTAAAATGTATCTTCTATTTTTTCACCTGTGGCTAGAACTTATTTTTTCGTTTTAATTAGAAATTAATCAAGTCTTTTTTTTTAATGACTTATTGACAATTTTTTCGAGTTATTTGTCATAGAATCTGAGTGTTTTTTGTTAAATTCGTAAATATTCTAAGATCATATATTTAAAGAAGTTCTTTATAATTAATTATGCTCTTGAAGCTAAAAACTAGAAAATAAAATTTAGTTGGACCACAGATGTTTGAATCACTAATAAATTATAAAAGTAGGTGAAGTAAAGAAATTCATTTTTCCAGTAGGTATATATACAGAGTGATTTATCAAGCATAATTCTATTCATAAGCCGTTTTCTTCTTCATAATGTAGTTATTCAAAATCCGATTATTGGAATTTTTAAATATACCTTCTGATAACCATATTTTTTGATCCATAAGATTTTTTGTACTACTTAAGAAGTGTCTCATAGATATACAAAGTTCTGTTTTTCAAATGAAAACATCCTTTTTCTACTGTAAATTACTTAGCGGATCATTTAAATGAATATTATGATTCATCAAAATCAACATTTTCAAAAAAGTATGCACTAAACCGTTTACAGTAAAAATAGGAGTTCTCGTTTAAAAAACAGAAGTTTGTATCATTACAGGATACTCCTCAAGTAATACAAAAAATGTCGAGAATTTTAAAAATAAATGGGATCATTATAAATTTATTTAAAAATTCCATAAATCATAATTTGAATTAATTAATTATTTAAAGTAAAACTGATGGTGAGCATGCTTGTCGAATCAGATTGTATTTGTATGGATCCGAAAACAATTAAATTAAATACTACTTACTAATGATACAATGTTTCATAGATAATAGAATGATGAAGTATGGACAAAATTAAATGATTTATAAATTAAAAAATGGTTAAATTAGTTTATCACATCCAATTATTCAATCATTTTTAAATAGTTGTGAAACGTGTTTGAAAAAAAATAGTTTTCTACAACTAGATATGTACGGTGTAGTATAAAACTTATATTGTGTAATGAAATCAATGCACGCGACGGGTCGATTTAATCGATATTCAGTCTTGCAACGACGATAGGTATAGATTACATTAAATTACCATGTAATTGTTGGTATAAATGTTTACTTCTTTTTATGTTATGAAAAACTGTATAAACGTGGTTAAAATTCGATTCGTTAAATTAATTTGAACAATTTGAACAGGATAGGGTGAAACATTTTATATTGTATTAAATTATTAAATTATATTTTGTGACACACGTGTGATATCGTTTTCTTGTCCCTCGGGTCCAGATCAGCCGATCGACGATAACGCCTGTCTGGCTGTCTGTGCCGCATATGCACACACACTCCCCTCTGTTTCCCAATGGTTATTCGGGTAACCAGGCACCAGACCGACACTATACCGTGGCAAGAATATCGGCTAATTAATAAATTAATCGCTGTTCGTGTCTCTCTCTTCATCTCTCCGCTGTTTCCGTCACTGTATTGTGTGTACTGTATTTCCCTTTTTAAAAAACTACTACTACTAGGCAACAAATACAATGGTAATTAGAAAATAAGGTAAAACCAGGTTGTTCATAAATCAAATATCAGTGGACTGTATTCAGTATATAACAGCACATCACAAACACCTACTATATAAAATAAATTTAGTTTGATAATAATACTAAAGGAACGGAACCTTAATCCGTGATATTACAAATACTAACAAGTAACAACAAATAACAATATTTATGATAATACAAAAATGATAAAACAAAATGATAATACAAATGATAAGGATATCGCGTATCACGCATATGC